>NW_005842422.1:210476-253709 GCF_000455745.1 Alligator sinensis
GAATTCAGGGACACCTCAAATGTTTCTTCAAGGGCGTATGTGTGTGTGCGCGCACATGCATAAGCTTGGAAGCATATTTTACCTTTTTTCTGTCTTGATTGCTGAAATGATGGGGCCTGACAGAAGATTTATACAGAGGTTTGGAGCGAAGGGACCAGACAGCAGCTTGGCAGGGCAGAATTCAGCCGGTCCCTGCCACTAATTTTCTGGACAAATATCTGAAGCCTCCATACCTCTGCTTCCCCTGTGTAAAATGAAGACAATGACACTCTTGCATAGCTTTTTTCTGCCTTGGCTTTTGAATTAGCAAGCTGTGGCGAACGTAGATACATCTCCTGTGCTTTTTATACAGTGCACAGTATCACATGGCCTTGCTTGAAGCTTTTAAGCTCAACTGCAATATTATGAACAATCACAGAGATGATACATCTGACTTGCACTTGTCTGCCTATGTCCTTAGACCAACACAGCTACAACCTACACCAATGTAAGATTCCAGCACACACCAGCCAGTGTACTTGTTCCCCAGCCAATGTACTTGTTCCCTGGCCTGGAGAATTAAGATAAATCTGCTACGATGTCATTCACCATCTGGCCTTTCTGCAAAGACCATGATGCCAATTACACTACAAAAATCAGTGACATGGACTAATATGGATAGCAGCAGAAAACTGATATGTGAAGGGGTTTGAAACTATTAATTCATACCATAGAATTCAGAAGGGGAAAAAAATGAACTTCTGTCAGAAGCAACAGTGAGTTTTATTCAGGGCCAAGTCCAGCTTTTTTGTGGTCATGGTTGTTAATACTAAGAAGCTTTTTTCAGGGAAGATGGTGCAGTTCCAGTACCTGGACAAAACTGTGTTTTCCTAGGCTGCTAGGAGAAAAAACTCCTAGTTCTCAAAGAAATTTCAACATTTCCACAGCATTTCCTGGCAAAATATTACTTTTTCCCTCGCCAGGCAGCTGTTTATTATATTTTTTTTAAAATACGGAAAAACAAAAGGGGATTTATGCTTATAAGACTTAAAATTTGAGAATTTCTTCATTTGGCCAAAATGGTAAATTCTTCTGCCAAATTCTGGATGACCAAATAATTTCACATGATCCACGGGTGCTCATGTTTGCCAACCAAGGCATGGTTTCCTTTCACCTAAAAATATCCCCAGGATAAATACCAATCCCCTGAGACATTCAGATCCCTTCTTTTACCTTGGATTGATCTCTGAATCAATGAGGTTTGAGCTGGTTATTCCCTAATTTATTAAACTTGATATCTGGGAATCTCAAAAATACTTTGGAGTTGCTGTAATGCATTTTGTACTGGTGGAGCCATTTGTCCTAATACATTTTGCACTGCTCAGTCTGGGCATCTTGGCATCCTGAATCAATCTGAACAGTATTGAATACAGTTTAATTAATGTCCAATGTAGCGTGCCTTGGGAAAGCAGACAGCTGGCAGCTTATCTTCTGTGACCTTGGGTGACAGACACAATCTGGGATAATGCTAATGTGTGTCTTTTGTCAGTTGATACTGGGAGAGAGCCAAAAAGTCAGGGCTTCAACAACCAAACAATTAGTACATATCCAGGCGGATTAGGGTGGGGAATGAGATAAATCTACCATGAAAGCATCTAAGCACCTTATGACGCATAGACAAGCGAGTCCCAGGGTGCAATGCAGCAACGTTTAATTTCATAAAGTATCTCACAACATACTGTGATTCTGACAAAGCAGTTACAATACAACTTCATTATAATGAACATATATGAGGCTGGGAGAAAAGTTTATTAAAAGAGGGTGTTCACCATAATACGGTTAATTAATTTGCTGCATCATAATCAGTTCCTAGTGTTGGATTGTTAAAAGCAAGGGGTTGTTATAAACAGGCTTCGTTATAATGAGGTTGTACTATATTATACTCAGGAGATGTGGGTTGAAGCAAAAAGACTTGGGAAAATGGAAGGCCTGGAAATAAAAGACACCCCTGTGGGGAAGCTAGTGGGTGATTCATTGGTTTTAGGCATCATAGATGATGTGTTTTGGGCTCAATTCTTAAACAGGAAATGACTGAGATGTGACCAAAACTCACAAAGTGGAGGGAATGTGTAGAGTGCATGGGGAGACAGTAATGAAACCGTGAAACACTGTGAAGGCAAGAACAGTGATGGGAAACCAGTAGAAGGTTTCAAGGATGGGGTCATGTTTGTCTATAGTTATTTAGATCTAAAATGATTCTAAAAAGGCCTATTCAAGGATGTAGGTGCCCTAATGCATTCCTTAATTACATAATATTAATGATGAAATCAAATCAACATTAAATTGATCATTCTAACAACGTGGAAATAAGCTGTGTTTTCTCCTGGGTGATAGGGAGATCTTGCCAAGATCATTTTCCTTGACCAGTTTCCAGAACAGCTCTCACAGGTAGTTAACCAGGCCAAATAGTTAACACACAATACAATGGAGTCACTTTTGTTTTAAACCATGGCCATATTAAACCACAATGACTCTTCTCTTTGTTACAAACCTTGTTGTAAAGGAGACAAGTTTCTGTGTGTTAAAGCATGACTGAAACAATAAAGTGCACAACAATTCTAATATTATAAAAGCCTTAGTCTATCTGTCTGTCTGTCCATAACACTTTATTTGCACTCTGATTGGTTGTCTGAAACAACCAATCAGAGTGCTCCAAGAGTGTTCCAGCCAGGAGGCGGCAGCAGCGGTGTGGCAGAACGTCACACTGACACCAGTGATGGAGTGGCTGGAGCGGTGGGGAGGGGGTGCGAGGCCAGCAATGCTCTCTGTAGGCGGCACAGGGTACTGGCCAAGGGGGATGGAGGGCATGGCAGGGCAAGGTTACCCCCCGCCCCCCACACACACACACACACACTCCTGAGAGACAGCGGCAGTGCAATGTGGTGGGTGGTAGCGCTCTGTCCCCGCCTGCCCCCACCCCATCATTCCTGATGGGCAATTGGCTAGTTCACTAATAAAGATTTCTACAGTTTGTGTCCTTTCACTTCTAACAGTCTTGTAGATCTGCTTTCATACTTTAGGAAACTTGGGGCGGGGGGAGGAAAAGATGTGCAGTTGTTGCTTTCGTACTAAATAACACATTTCATTATTTTTTCTATCCCTTCCCATTGTGCTTATATGTTCTTTGGGGCTTTTTATTAAAGCTGTAGAACTCCCAGTCCTATGTGGGTCTTATTCCTGCATTAGCTGTCACTATGCAAGTAAGTAACTTTCAGCTAATTGATTCTAAATCTGACAAAAAGATGTTTGTTTGATTGTCTGGTCTATATTATCTATATTCTTCTGAAAACTAGGTTTGATGCAATTAACATAGTGTCATGTGAATCATGATTTACAGTCTGGAGAACTAGGCCCATAATTAATTTGTGGTAGGTAGAAATTAAAAATTTCAAGTAAAAAAGTTTCAATGGAACCATTGAAATCCTAGCAAATAGAAATGCTTCATGACATCATGTGGATGCCTCTGAATTTTTTTTTGCAGATAAACAATGGGAAAAAAAGGTCTCAACAATAGCTAAATAACCTCTTGCAACATCTGTGGAAACAAACCTTTTAATTTTTTCATTTTGAAAGGATATTTTTCTTGCATGTTACATACTATTTTTAAAAGTGTAAAAAGTCTGAAGAAAACATTAGCTTTTGTCAGAACAAAAATATTCTTTTTTTCAGAATTTTCTTTCAAGTTTAGAATGAAGCTAGATTTCTAAATCTTGAGATACTTTATGAAATAGGATTTTTATCCTCCAAATATGCCCTAAAAGTAATGTTGGTTGAAAATTTCTCATTGAAAAATATAGGTGGAGAAAGTATCGCCTTTCCTTTTTAACGAGTGTTTGATTATTCCATAATAAAATAAAAAGTACCCCACATTTCTAAACTTCATGTAAAACTCAAACTTGCTTTGAAATGAGCCTCTTTTATGTTCCAAATTCCCCATGTCCCTTTTTTGGGGGGGGTTGCATTTCTCTTTTTAACAGTATCCACAAATCTGCTTGGTAATTTTCATGAAACGAATGTCATACTGATGAGATATTCAAAATCAGAGTAGCTGAAATACTATGAAAAAGGTGTTTCTCCATATTTTTAACACAATCAAAAAAGGAAATTCCATATTTTGCAAACAAAAATGTTTATTCTTAGAGTTTTCTAATGCAAGTATTTTGATTTAGGAAACATGGTAGAGAAAAGTTTGGATTGCATATCCAGTTCTTTTAGTACTTATCCCAACCAAATATCATCTTCAAAGTTACTGAGATTTGCTTGTTAGTGGATGGAATAACCTCAGTTGAGGTTATTTGTTCATGTAGCTATGCAATCTCAAATCACACTCCAAGAAGGAAGGTTGATTTTAAAGCCTTGGTGATGATATAGCCCATGATACAGGCCCTGGCCTAGCTGACCTTTAATGTCTCTTCCAGCCCTACAATTCTAATTTTGCATGAAAATTACTTTCAGTTGCTTTCCATTTTCACTTGCTTATCAACTGAAGATAAATGCCTACATTAATTGAGATACTTAGTGCTGACCCCATCTGACTACAGGTGCCATTACTATCCCTAGAGACTTAAATGTTTCTTATCTTATCAGTGAAGTCTTTTGATCAGGAAGCATCTTCTCTAGCTGACTTATTCTTCACTTCAAAGCTAGTGTAACCTGAGTAATCTTTCCCCTTTGCTGTTACACAGGAGTAGGGAGGAGCACACAGGTGGATCATTTGGGAAGTTTGGGTGACAAGATCCAAAACCCTTCATGTTGAGCGTTTTTTTCTGACTAACCAGTATAATATAACAGCCAGGAAGGTAAATGCAGGGTCCTTCTAACACCTCCTCATATGACCTGAACAAAAGATTTATGACTTCATATCCAGTGACAACTATAGCCTCGAAGAATCTTTTGCTGAAGAAGGAAAGTCCCTCAGTTACGGCACTGTAATATGCCACAGTTCAGTAAGATACTTAACCCAGTATCTATTTGGGCATGAGAATAGCCCCATTGATTTGAATAGGATTATTCATATGCTTTACTTTATGCATGGTCTCAACTACTGTTGCACTGGGCCCATAGCAAACACTCTCTCTGTATTTCATGTGAAGTACTGTCTCTAATTCAGATGTAAGATTAGCCCTAGTGCTCACAGTGACAGTGCTTTGTTTGCTGATTCAGAAAACGGTTGGCTTCTTTTTTAGCTGCCTAGCTACCCAAATTAAATTTCAAAGTTGCCATGTGTCTGCATCATTCACAATAAATATACAAGCAAATGACTAACTGCAAAACCAATTGATCATCTGTATGCTTACCATGGCAGCATCTGAAATTATAAAACTTGCCTAAGAATATCACAGATGCTATTAAATAATGTTAATGTAGTGAGGCCTAGAAGTCAACTCATTCCCTCCCTATTTCAGCTAGCTCTTCTTCTTGCTCTCCAAGGTTTTCAAAAGATCTGCCTGAAGTGTATACAGAGCTCTACTCAGCCATGTAAGTAGACACCTTCAAACTTCATATACAGTGACATAATTTGTGTACCTAGGCACCCAACTGAATGGTCAAGTTTTGCACAAGCAAGTTGCATCCAATTATGAAAATCAGGCACAAGGAATGTGTTTGTCCATGCTTTTTTGGTTGTTGTTGATGCAAAACTGGAAAAAGTTTTTGAAATTCAGATAGAATTTTACCCTTGAAAATCCTTTCCCTTGCTAACCATCCCTAGCATAAATTATTATGATGAGGGCAGAATTAAGGGACTGATTCTTTGCCTCTTGGACTCAATGGTGCAAAAGTTCCATTGATTTCAAGGGTGCAAATCTTAAAAAGAGAAAGAGGCTTCCAAGCAAAGGAACTCCAGGGAAGGACATGACAGAGCTAAGAGAATTGAAGGAGGGGAGAAGAAAATATAGAATAAAAGGAAGGAGGAAAAGACCATCTTATATAGAAGACAATGAAATATTAGAAATATTGAACAAAGAGAAAGGGATGAAGAAAGAGAGGAATTGTTTTAAATAAGAAAGAATAGCAAAATGTGAAAAGAAATGTAACTAGGATGAACATGGGTAGAGTGAATTAAAGTGGGGATGGGAGAAAATAAACAAAGACATGAGAATAGACAAGAGAACACACAGAGCTCTTACAGAAACAGCATCAAATATTGTTTAATTTATTTAAGTGGTTTTATTATTGTATTTCCCTGACAGAAATCCTTGATGTCCATGTGTTTGGGATAGGAGGCATGTGATGGATATTTTGGAGCCCTGGCTGTATAACTGTTGTTGGTTTCTCTTGATTCTATAGTTAAATCAATTGACCAAAGGGAGAGAAAACCCTAATATTTACCAGTTGACCACAGCTCCTCAAAAAAAGAGGGATACCTAGCGATGTGCAGATCCTACAGCTTAGCTAGATAATTGGCACTTAACAGCACGTTTAAAAAATATTAATTACTAATTAGACCTGCAGTCTTAGATTTGAAAGCATTGTGTTTATGTCTTTGATTTCCTGAATATCACATTCTGGAGAATTCCATTAATTTGTTCCTGCTTTAAGCCAACATATTTGTATTAGAACTAGAACACATCTTTTTAGAAATACACCCCCATCTTGATGTGAAGAACTCAAATGATGGCATATTAATTATATTTCTAGCAATCTGTTCCACTGGTTAATGACAGACCTGGGTTCACACACACCCCTTTGCTCATCTTCTCCTGCATTAGAGATGGCTGTCAGATGGGCCAAAGACCATTAGTTCTTCTTTTCTTAATGTATAAAATCAATTGGTCATCAACATTACCATTATTGTGAACATTTAATATATTTAAAATTAATCAATTACACTTGGACAGACAAAGTTCTTTGAGTAATTCTGATATATTTTATTAGAGCAACACAAATAGTTGGAAAAAATCTTCTATGCAAGCTTTCAAGTTTAAATACCCTTCAATTACACTTGAGCTGAGAAGGTGAAATCCTCCCTCTGGAACTCCAAGAATTCCAAGACTGGTTCTGTGCCTAGTGACATGAGCATGATTAAATTTGCATGAAGCCCTATTTATTTTTAGTCAAAGGTAATTTTGCAGGGAGAGTGGAAAAATCCTTCCCCAGCTGCAGCCCCTGACCACAGAAGTTGGCCTTGCCTTAGCTTGAGCAATGATGCCTTTCCATCTTTCACACAAGAGTGAGAAGAATCCAGGCTCCTTGGGTGTTGTGGATTGGCAATCAAATCTTAGCACCATTTAATTTTTTTTTAAAGCATTTAACAGACTATACCATTTAGCTACTAATATGGCCTGCACAAGGATATGAATGAATGAAGGATTTAATTACAGTTGGGATATTCTTGGCATAGTTAACTGTTGTGTTCTCTAAATCCTTCTCCTTAATTTATCTGTAGCACAAAGGGGCATCTTTTCCACTGTGAGAAGAGTGAGTTGGCTAAACGTCAATGCAAGGATTCCTTTGTTGTCAGTGCTTTGTGTGCGAACATAGCCTTGATGAATGACAGCCAGGGCTGCAAATTAGCTTGAGCTTTTGCAAGCTCAGTTTTCTGTCTAAATTACCCTGATTCTGTAACTTCAGAAGCCAGGTATTTTCTTGATTGTGAACATTGTGCTCTTGTGGGATAGATTGGAATGTCAGGCATAATTTACAGGTAACCCCCTACTGTTACTTTATGTGGGTCTGAAAGCAGATCATTAGCATCAGGCAATTACAGCTACACTTGGGTGCAGAGGTCCAGTCCTGTAGAACAATTCCTATTGACATCAGTAAGAGTTTGGGCTGCATAAATGCCCCAGGGGTCAGACCAAACATATGTTTTCAATGGGTCCAACCACTGAAAGGCACTGTTCCTAGGTATATACATAACACAATTGTTAATGCTTCCACCCAATCTAGGCCAAAGAGGAGACATCTCCAGTAGAATCACAGAGGTAAGAAAGATTCCTTCCAAAGATGTATAGTACTTATTTATTTTTATTTTTGGTGTCATGGCCTAAGTTCATAGCCAGAATTGTGGCCCTGCTGTTCTAGGTACTGAAAAAAATTAAAATATCCTGAAGTGCTTATAATCTAAGGAGACCAAGCAAGGGAAGTGTTATCAACAGTAGTTAAGTAGCCCCAGACACTGACTTGGGAGGTGGCAGAGCAGGGATATAAAAATACATAGGGTTACCATATTTCCAGTATCAAAAAAGAGGACAATTGTGAGGGGGAAAGAAAAGGGAGTGATGGGGGAGTGGAGGGCAGTGATATGCCCATGCCTTGCCTCTTCCCCTCACTCAAAAGCTCCTGGCCCCCCAGCCCTGCCAGTGCCCCTCAGTTCCAAACCGCAGCACCCTGTCCCCCTAGCCCTGCTGCCCAAGCAGCTCCTCCATTGCACATGCACATGCACACATGCATGCGTACACACACACACACACACACACACAGTGTCTCTCTTTACCAAGGAGTGGCTTGCCGGGCCGTGCAGGGAGCATGTGACCCCGAACAGCCAATCACCTTGCTCCCAGCCCCAAGCAGCCAACCTGGGAAAGCAGAGGAAGAGCAAAACCCCGGATATTTACTCTCATTTTAAAAATCTGCTTGGACACAAGGACAGGGGGCCAAAAAAGAGGACATGTCTGGGAAATCCCAGATGTATGGTAACCCTAACTAACAGCGATTACCACTGAAGCCACACCAATTCTTCACTGCTCCCATAGAAAGCTCAGGAAACTGAGGTGCTGAGGGATTAATGACTTGCACAGGTCACACTGGGGAAACTGGGGCAGAGAATATCCAACCCTAAAATAGAGGCATGCTCTGGCTACACTAATACATACATACCTAGCAGGACATCCATGGCTGGCACTTGGCTACTGTGCTCTGAAATGGTTCTTTAAAGGTGGGGAGGGGAAGT
Source organism: Alligator sinensis (assembly GCF_000455745.1). NCBI lineage: Eukaryota > Metazoa > Chordata > Crocodylia > Alligatoridae > Alligator > Alligator sinensis. The sequence continues at coordinate 219,409 of NW_005842422.1, forward strand.
CAAGGATTTTAGTATGAATAACAGTTTTGACTCAACAGATACAGTATAATTTTTCTTTTCTCTGTGTGTTTTGCAATGTTTGGCTCTCTTGGGAGGAAAACTGAGCTAGATTCCAAAAATGCTGTGTCATTGCAAGAAAACTTGTAGGAGAAAGAGAAATTATGCAGCTTTCTTCCTCTGAATTGGTTTCACTCTAGGGGTCAATCTGGCCTTTCCTTCTCCCCTTTGTTATTTACATTTTAGTTAGCCAATATCAGACCCCATTATGGTAGCAATTGTGCAAAAGCATAATTGGAGAAAATCTTCATCCTGAAGGGAGAAAGCATAAAATTGGTGGAGGGGAACCACAGACACAAGGTATGGGAACACAAGCAAGTTACTGTGAGGTAAGTTAAGGTATATATGCAGTGTATCAGCTGCTCCATGGTAGCTGATCGACCAGCAGTTCAGCAGTGACCATGAGACCCGATAAAGCTTGGTTCCCATTTGGTTTCTCTGGTTTAGCACAATGATTTTCAAAGAGGGTGCCATTGCATCCCAGGGTGCTGTGAGATCCTTTTAAGGATGCCATGAAATATTAAGCAGACAGTGTCCTTTGGGTAAATCTGGAGCATTTTTCCAACAATTTAAGTTGGTTTAATGAAAGATATCAGATTTACCCAAAGAACCTTGGCTGCCTATGTCCTTAGACCAACACAGTTACAACCTAAACCCACAAAATATTAGTGCTCTTAGGTGTGCAAACACATACACATAATTCACAAGATAAACCCAGCTATTTGAAATAGAAATCCTATTTCTGTTTTTTTGGGGTTTTTTTAAAGGGCCAGAGCTGGCCTGGGCAGGACACCTGTAGGGGGGCTGGGGGGCTCATGCAGAGCCTCCCATGCAGTTTGGGCAGTGGGGGGAAGCAGGGATTGCCCCCCACCTGGCAGCACCTGGTGAGTCTGGGCTTTTTTCTTTCCAAGTGCCAGGAGCTGGGGCCAGGCGAGGCAGCCATTGCTGGGCTGGGAGAGCAGGCGGTGGATGGGCCTGGATAATTTGGAGATTCAGAGATTCAGCAGCAGCCGAATCTCCAAATCAGATTTAGCCAAATTGAATCAGGACAGTGATTCGAATCACCAAATCGAAGCACTGTCCCCTGAATCCGAATCCAAAGCAAATACTAGCCACTGGGCACAGGCCTAGAAAATGTGTCTAGATCTTTTGATTCCCTATGCCGGTAAAAGGACAATGCTAGTTGAAAGCTCTGACCCTGGCATATGGTGGTATATTATTCCAGGCCCACAATGTCTGTCTTTACCTGAGTCAGAACACCAGGAAAGATGTGTGGGTGTGAATTTGGTCAGTTATTTCTGAAAAATGGAATTCCATCTAAGCCTGTCTCACAGACAATGATTCAGTGCCTCCCGTATTATACAAGGCTTTTGGCCATATTGCCTGACAGACATAAGCAGCCTTTTTTGCTGACTTTAGTTTTTATCTTTGCTTTCTCTTCCCATCTGAGATCCATTGCTCAGACTTGTCTTTTGTAATTAGAACATGAAAACTAATCAAATTATGGTTTTGCAAATTACTTATGTCCCTGCAGCTGAGGTAAAGAAATCTGAATTGCTCAGCACCTCCCAGCTTGTAGGTCTACCACAGTTATCAGATTATTCCTCACTCATGGAGTCACTTCATAGGAATCCATAGCAATTAGACTGTCTACACATGGAGTAATGCACAGAGAGGGAAATAAAAAATGACATCCTGCTACAAAGTCATGACCCAGCATTTGGAGCACATGTGTCTGCTCAAGAAAAGATGAGATGAAGTGAGCATGTTTTCTTCAGTTCAAATAGGTTCTAATTTTTTTCCCCCTCATATGAACTTTAGTGAATTTCTAATGCCTATTAGCATAAAAGAAGGCAAAAATTAGGTAGTCTGTTGCCAAACTGGAATTATCAAAGAGGCCTAACAAGGTTAAGGATCCATCTGCCATTAACTTTAATGGGTACTTCAGTCCCTTAATATGCTTTGAAATTCTCAGCTCTCAACTTTAATGGTTTGAATCCTTGACACTGGAATGAATCAAGTGAATTGTTAATGTTCTTGGATTCTGTTTTTTGCTTTGTCTCTTTCTCCCTAACCTTTCCCTTTTTTCTGGGTTTCTCTCTCTCCCATCATTGCTTGGGGTTGCAAGCTGTGTCATGGCCGTACTTTATTCTCTTCCATCCCACTTCCTTTAGCAGCCTCATTTCTTTTTTTCTATCTTCTGCTGACAGGGGCTGTCCACAAATTATTTTCACGCATGATCCACAGGGCCTCTGTTATTCCTGTTCTTGGCATGTTATTAGCAAGCATACAAGTCTGGTGTCTGTGAAACAGTAGTGTAGCTGAGGGTGGGAAGGTGACTGGGGCAGCAGCCCCAGGTATCACCTGACCTTTGTCAGGGGAGCACAAAAGCAACTGCAGTCACAATCAGCAAGGCAGGAGCTAGCACTGCCCTATACTTCAGTGGCTGCTTCTGGGTACTGACCTGTCCTGTTACACCTCTGCCATGAAAGGAGAAATATGAGATCTTACTGCTGATTTTGTTTTTTGTATTTCTAGACATGGCCTCAAAAATGTTCTATCCCTCATGAGATAGACATTCTCTCTCTCAAGGCTAGACTGTTTTCTTGTTTGTCAATTATCATTTGCCCACTAAAAGCCTTTAGTTTTTATTTGTATTGGATCACTACTGAAAATTACTAGCCATATGAACTATTCCCAATCATAGTTTGATATTTGCCGTGTAACTCATGCCTTAAGGTGAATGATATTGTTGTTGGCCCCTTGGTTAAATGATTCCAACATGTTCTATGTATCAGGAAAGAGGAGAATTTGCCCACATATCCTATCCCTATCAATATTCATCATACATTCTCATGACAAGAATAAAAATTTACCCACATAAAAGTGAATGGTAATTGTGGTGAGCACTACTGAAGTGCATTGCTGGACTGCATTCAAATAAGTATTCATTTTTGCCGTATTTGTCTCACTGATGTAGATAAGTACCAACAGGCTCATAAAGCTCTCATAGCACCATTTCTCTTAACAACGTATCATGGATATACTGGATTCAACCTGCCTTGTCTATAAAATGGACTGCAGGATATTTTTACTGTGAATGGGAGCACCAGAGGTTTTCTGGTCCTAGAGCTATTTTGGAAGCTATCACAAAAGTTGAGCTTTACTGTGCAATTTTTCCTCATTCTGTGAAGCTCATTTTATGATGATCTGAGGTATTGGGAGTTCATTTAATCTATTTTGCTCATTTTCAGTCACTTGAATTAACGACACTCTTCGTCCTGTAAAGCAGGGGTTTCAAACTCATCAGGCCCTACAGACTGGATGAGTGGCCCAGGGCTGGTCCATGAACCAGACTGGGGCCACACACTGGGCCTGCAAGCCACATGCAGCATGGCCCCATTCCAGCTCTGCACACTTCATGTATCATCAAATCCAGTCCAAGACCCATAAATGAGAGGTTCCCAACCATCGGGCCATGGCCCGGTACCAGGCCATGAAGGGTTGGCTGCTGGATTGTGGCATGAGCCCTCCACTTGGAACCACTGCCAAGAGTCATGCACAGGGTTAAACCTGGGCAGCGGGGTAGCCCCAGGAGGGAGGCAGCTGGCTCTGCGCTCTCCATCCCACTCCCATGCCAGTCCACAGTATAAAAAACACTGGGAACCACTGCCATAGACCACATCCAACCACATGGCCAAATGTTAAAATCCCATGCTGAAATGGCCAGAATCACTAATTACTAGCCATTTTCATTTTCATTTGGTATGCAACCCAAGGGAAGACAGGTTATATTAATGTTGTTTTTCACTAAGGGAAAGGAGCTACCTTTAACTTGAGGCTGAGGCATTAATTGTAGAAACTGATGAGGTTACATGCAAAAGTAGTGCATTCACTAGCTGTCCTGAGCATGACTCTGGCTCTGGCATTAGACCAGTCTTCTGATGGATGAGAAGTTATAATCAGTTTCCATCGATGCAACTCTCCCTTCAAGGTCATTCCAACACAAACAACCTCTTCCGGGCCCTGTGCTGGAACAAACCAGTAGAACTGGACTGCAGTGGGTGCTGCATGTGAACTGTTGCCATTATATTTGTTGCAGATTTGATGTTCGTTTAATCTAGCCAAGATAATTACAGTGGCCTGGAGGATAATAAAAAGTTGTCTATGTGTTACTGTGGGGGAAGGGGAGAGAGGAGAAGTAAACCATTAACCCATAAACCATGACAGAAAGTGTGTTGCAGCTGCCTCTTGCACACCACACCTCAGGGTATTTTATAAGTAGAAGGCTAAAAGCCAAGTGCCTCAACCACAAATTAAGTGTAGAAATGGGAGAAATATTAGTTACACCTCAGAAATATTAATTACAAGTTTATGCAGCATGTTTTGCAAGCCTCAGCTCTGCAGAATTGAAAACTATGTAAATATAGCACACAAATTGCTTATTCTCCCCTTCACACAGGCAAAAGTGTGGTCGCATCTAGTGTGGAACACATCAGTCCTTATTATGGTAACAACAGCAACTAAACAAAATATTTTGAAGTTACATAAAAAGATACCTTATCCCATCAAAATTACAGTGAAATTTTAGTAAAAGTTGGGTGCGTCTACACGTTCATTAATGCGCTATAGTTACTGCACGTCAAGTATAGTACTTGTATAACCAAGTACTAAATAAATGCATAGCAACTGGCACATGGCTTTTTAGTGACACCAACTGTGCAGTAGCCTAATACTACTGCATGGTAGCATATTAGTGCGGTTTTTGCCCTGTATGGTACTGTGCAGTAGAATTAGGCTACTGCTCAGATAGCATCTTATACAGACAAGCTCAGTATGTAGTTAGTAATAGTGGAATTTGTCCAGGACACAAAAGCTAGATACAAAAAGTACCATGAGAAATGTATGGATAAGCAGTGACTGTAACTTTCTAATCAAATATCACCCTCCTTGACCTGTCAGCCAACTTTGACAATCAACCACGCTCTTTTTTTTAATCTTTTCCTCCTCTTTTCTTGTCCTAGTTTCCAGGATTCCTTCATCTCCTGGTTCTCCTCTTACCTCTTTAACTGTTCCTTTGTCATTTTCTATTGATGATCCTCTTCATCTGCCACTCCACTTTTCAGTAGGTGTCCTACAGTGTCCATGGGTCTACTTCTTTTCTTCCTCCATACCTTATTTTTTGGTAATCTAATCTGCAAACACTAATTCAAACACAATCTCTATATCAATAACTCCCATATCTCTCTCCATATGTGTCTCCTTTAGGCCAAATGATAATTTTGGTCTGTCTCGCTGAGATAGTTTCTTGGATGACCTTAAGCTCATTGTGACCAAAACAGAGCTTTCAATTTTCCACTGGAGATCCTAGACACTACGGTAAGTATCATCATCACCACCACCATCAGAGGAGTGACTCTCAAAATCAGAGCTCATCAATATTTTTAGCATAAAAAATATTACCATCCAAAAATGTAGTTCCATTGAAATAATAATCTTCTGTGGTGAAGTGCCACAGTAAAATTAAGCAAAATTATTTTCAGTGAAATTCTTTATTGTTATATTTAGGAGAATAACATTAAAAAAAATCAGGTTGGAACAGCATTTTCATTGCAAAATATCAAATAGCTTTGTTTCAGTGGACAATGTCAGTAGTTTTCACTTCAACATTTCCCAATCAAAAGATTTCCTAATTTTTCACCCAGTCTAATTTTTCCACTATTTCAGCTTTCAGCTCCAATTTGGGACACAAGTTAAATGTCCAGTTTTCCCTGACCTTGTGCTCTATTTCCAAATGAGTAGTCCTGGAGGCATAAGATGCAGATTTGTTACCCTGGTGGGATGCCACCCAGTGGGATATCAGGGGGAGCACACACAGGTTCTTGGGAGAATACACAGGATGGGGGGAGGGGGAAGTGGGAGGAGGTGAACAGCATTCTTACCCATACCAGGAACTTCAAAGCAGTCCCCAGCTGAGCTGCTGTTGCCACATGCTCTGCCCATCCCAACTATTGGTCTTAAAGGAGCAGCAGTCAGGGACTGTTTTGGAGTTCCCAGCATGAATAAGATGTGGGGCTGCTTTTGCTGCTGACATGCAGACTCCATGAGGCAGTGCCCCTCCTAACTTGGTGCCTGGAGCAGCTGCCCTTCTTGCCCACCCCTACTTATGCTACTGAGCTCTCAGAATTCAGTCTGAAGCAAATTTGCAACAGAGACTAAGAAAGAAAACACCACCTAATGACTAACCAGAACTTCTGCAGTATGTGAGCTATCTTTGGCAGGCACCTCTCAATGTACCCACCAACAGCGCACTGTCTAGCACTATAACTTTTCTCAACAGGTGCAGGACAGTTCCAGCTTTCACAAGGCAAGCCCTATTGTGCAAGAATATTTTTGTGACATGAAAAGTCCCCAAGAAGCTTTGTTTTGCATGCTGTGTCAGGTTGTGATGCAACATTTCAAAAATGCAGCCCAATATCATAACAGTAGGTGCAGACAGAAGAGCAACTTCCAGTTGTAATTCATGGCACTTCACAGGAAGTGCCATGAGTTACAACAATCCCCCAGACTGAGCAGAAGTTCATTGTTGAGTCCTGAGAGTTGAGGAATCCAGCTGCTGTGTAGAGTGCCTGTGAGCCTGGCAGCCACTCTCCCATAGCAATGTCTCTCCCCTCTTCCAGCCCTGGTGCTGTTTTCAGAATGGGAGAGGGGAAAAAAAGTGGAGGGAGCTCATTCTGGGGGTTTTCTAACCAACACTGGAGAGTGGGGTGGGTGGATTGGAGCTCCCCCACCTCAGGAGGCCTCCAATCCATCTGCCCCACCCTCCAGCACTGGCTGAAAAAACCCAAGACTGAACTCCCTCCACTTCCTTTACCCCATTCCATTTGGAAAACAGCACCAGGGCTGAGAGGTGCTTTAGACACGAGTTGCTGAAGCCACTTAGTTTTGGAGCATCTTCATCTGAACCCTCATGCAATGAGGGTTCAGATTTTTGTGGGATCAGGCCCTTTTAAAGTGGTCTGCAGCTATACACTTCTGTTTGATCAGCTGTAGAGCCCTTTTCAAGGGCCAGATCTGGTGAAAATTGTCACTTCTGTCTGCACCTAGAGTGATTCAAACCTGAAAATGTTGCAGGAAAATAAGACAGTTTGGTTCAACAGTAAGAGAAAGCTTGCCACAAACTGTGATTTTTGCTGGCACATGATGCAATTTATAAATAGAAAATAAGAGAACAAATAAGTGTTTTCAGAAATGCTCAAGATGTTTATGTTGTTGGACTCTTCCTTTGGAAGGACGACAAATCCTTCGGAAGGACAAACAGGAGAGCTGTTTGTCCCAACAGCTCTAAAATTAGATACCTATTTGTATTGCAATAGAAGTCTGAAGCCCCCTTCAAATATCAGAAAAAACAATTAGCTATTTTACTATGCACGGCTCACAAAATTGTTCTTAGGCACCTTTATTATTCAAACCAGAATATGCAAAGTTGAGCACCTAAAATTATGCGCCTGGATAAAGACATTACTTTCAGAGATGCTGACTACTGTACCACTGATGTCAAGTATTATTGTAGACACCTGAATGTCACCTGGGGTGACCAAAGTCTCAAACATCAGAAACTCCTGATTTATTTAGGGGTAACACTGAACTGTACACTTCATTACAAAAAGCACATATTAAATATCAAAGCCACCGTCAACACAGGAAACAACAATCTGTGTCAGTTGGCAAATTCTAAGTGGGCAGCCCATCCATCCACCCTATGTACTATTGCTTCACCACTTTGTTTCTCTGTGGCTGAATATGCCTGCACCACATGGGGATGCTCAGGTGACAGCAAAAATATTGATACCACCCTAAATGATACCTGCAAAATGATAACAGGCTGCCTAAAACCCACCCCTGTTCCCTGCCTATATGCACTATCCGGCATAGTCCCCCCTGTTACATCAGGAGGAAAATAGCAGGTGACATTGCCTGGCAGGTACAAGCCCTGTAGCACCACAACATACCCCACAAGATTTGGCAATGCCAACACCAGAAGCAGTGGCCTGGGCAGAATACTGGGAGCAGACCATATAGAAAGGGTGGACTAAAGACACAACGAGGACAATTATTTTGATTTTACAGAAGGCAAAACTTATCTGTCTTAGAGAGGAATTGGTTCAGGCTTACTTTTGAAACATCCCTGTTTTTCTGTTGATATCAGTAGGATCATTCATGTGAGTGAAGTCAGGATGAACTAGTTTTTAAAGGAGTTGTCCGAGGCCACACAGGAAGTTAGTGTTTTGGCTGGGATCAGAACCCAGCAGTTTCTGTACTATGCTGCAGTGCTCAGCCACTAGGCCATGTGGTCTCCACATTTATATGATATCAAGGCCACAGGTCACATTGAATTGCTTTAATCTTGGGAATGGTACATGACATGACATAAATGACACATGACAAGAGCAACAAATCCTGATGTCTAGCAAGAATTCAAGCCTGCCCGTTCATACTTTTGGAACAGCCACATTACAGTCAATCAGGATATCATTGTACAGAGCTTCAGGTGAATTTGATAAGAAGCAGTAAATTCTGAAAATTAACATATTTTCTGCTAAAGATTGGAATTTGAAAGTTATTGTGCTTGCTAGCATAGAGGTTGAGAAGAAGTGACAGCCTGTAACATCAAATAAGCGTTACTCTCAGCTGTCAGCATTTTGTGAAATGTAAAGGTTCATCTCGCAGAATCTAAAGCATGTAAGTTACAGATCATAGCTCTGTCTTGCCAAATAGGGCTGTTTCTTTATTTGACAAAACTCCCTGATCTTGTGATATGGCATCTTTGCAAACAACACAATGTCATGTCATAAAGCAGTTTGAGTGAAGCTAGCTGACAATTTTTGCTTCTCCAGTCCGTTGTCCTCTTTTCAGTTCATTTCAGTTTGTGTTGTGGCCTTTCATGAACTGCAAAATGCAATGAAATCAGTGTCAGAGCATATGGAACCGAAAATAAACTAAAACAATTTAGTTCTGTCCTCACAACGTTTTAAAATTGTAGCATTTCCTTCTTTGCAGACAGATCCTGAAACAGAGTTTGTTAATCCCTTCATTTTAGCATGGCATCACCTGAATAAATCCATAATTGTATCCTCAGCTCTCTAAATAGTCTGGATTTCATCTTTCCTTTGTTAGTTTCTTGAAGGAACTTGATAACATAGATGACTGAATAAATATGAGAGTACACAGTGTGACAGAAATGGGCACGCAGTAATTGTGTAGGAATTGCTGCTTAGGAGTAGGCTCTCTAGTTCATGTCCTGTCTGCTGTCAGGTGTGGTCACACAATAGTTCATGATTTTAGCCGATGGAGAGCAGAGTAGTCAATATATATTTTCCTTTTGTGAAACTATGTCAGTTGCTTTTCCAAGAAAGGATCGTGTTTTGCGGTTTTTTCTTCTAAGTTGGAAAGCCACATCTTGATCATGTTGGAATCCACAGCAAAACTCCAACTGTTTTCAGGATTTGGCTCATAGAATGACACTACATATGCAGCCGATGATATCTGCAAAACTGCATTAAGTGTTGGCAAATGGCAACACTCATCAACTCACATCACACTGCCAGTTTTATAGTAGGGGCATTGCATAGTTAACTCCTAAGCCTTCAAGGTAAACTGCAGACCTAATTAATGGGCTTAGCTGACATACAGTAGCCGTTAGACTAATAAGGTGCCTACCCATCTTTTTCTCTGGAGATAAAACAGCAAAACATTGCTACAGGGGTGGCAGACATGGAAATTAAGAAGCAATATACCCTGGTTACAGGCCCCAATCTGCCTTTTACATTTATGTTTGCAAGAGCCGATTAATCATAATATTGGTCTCTGCCAAAGAAAAAAATGAAATTTTCATGTTAAAATTTCACCCTTTCAAGAATTAACATGTAAAAAATAATGATTATTATCTTGATTGTACCTTTCATTAATGTTGCCCCAATGGTCCTCAAGCATTTTTTAATGTAAAAAAAATTAATATGCAAAAGATGTGTAAGCATTGCATCAATTATCAGTGAAGTACAACCACGTTATATGCAAGGAGGAGGGCAACAATTTGAGTCTGCAGCAACGCTGTGTAGGAGTGTAGAAGGGAATTAGACACCTGAAGTAGCTTATAAAATAGATGAGATGTTGTCTCAAGTATTCTGAGGTTTCAAAACTAGATAGCTAAATGTATCATTTAGGAAAGAGGCATTTTAGGAGTGGGGAAAGGAGAATTAAAAAATATTCATTCCCAAATATCTTGTTTACAGAAGTCTGAATAACACAAGCATGATCCAGAGCCCACTGAAGTCAAAGGAATCTTCCTACTTATTTTAATGGGCTTTAGACCAGAACTGAAGTGTGTATAATCTGATATAAGTAATCTGCTAAAATAAAAGGTGAGTATAAATTATAAAACTAAATTCAAATAATTGCAATTTTATTTTCCACACTGAAGAAAGTGGATAATGTGTTTTCTCCGCTGGGATTTTTTCACATGCTTACTGAATGACTGGTTTATGATATTCCCAAGCATAGAAAAGAAAACAAAATGCAACCTTCATTTTTATTACAATATTTTTCTTCTGCTCATAATGTTATTTAGTGATGCAGAGAATATACTTCTTGTTCCCTTCTTTCCTGTTCCAAATTATAGGAGATGTTCATAGATTTAAATTCCCAGCTAAGAAAGAAACCACAATTATTACAGTTGTTACTGTTTCTCACCAAGGAAAGTTTTAGCTGTGGCCAAAAAGACTCCTATAACTTTCCTCTCGTTTGATTTATCAACCCGTTTAGCTTGATACTAACAGAAACTAATCAAGATGCTGCATGGAAACGCATGTAATCACTTGGGCATTTCTCCATAAGGACAGAATTTATAATAGACACTTTCACACACAACAGCAATAGAAGAAGCAATGCTCTTTTAAATTGAGAATAATTAAATTAATAGTTCATACAAGCTTTTATTCAACAAAGCATTTAACTATATGGTTAGCTTCTAACTGACTGTGACTGGATGCATACTTTAAGTTAAGCACATGCTTAAGTAACTGTTTTGCTGAATGAGGGCCTAATATATGAATAACACTAACTTGACATGAACTAGATTTAAATTCAGGGAGTTTATCTGGTGCTAATCTCTAGTTTCAATGGACCCCATTAAGGAAGCATTTCTATTAGGGATGCACAAAAATAATAATTTTTATGGGGAAATTTTTTGAAAAAAATATAATTGAAAATCTGAAATGGACAACTTTTTGTTTTAAAAAACGTGGTTTTAGGTTTCAAAACATGATTTTTTTGCATGTGCAAAAAAATTGTTTTCCTATGCATCTGAGACTGATGATCAGTGCAACTGGGCAGTGTTCAGCTACTTTTAGTGTCCATGCGTAATATAAGATTGTTGTGCAATCCAGAACAATTGACCACTAGTGACTATGATCTCCACTGACTTTTCATAAGATGATAAGGTTATCTGAAATAACACACATTCCTCTGATGGTGGGTGAATCTAGGGAAGCTCAGGATTAGACTCCACTGAACTGTCTCTTTCCAACCCGCTTTTTTTAGGCAGCAAGTGTGTTTCCAATACATTTTTGCTCTGATTTGCACACTTGAGTGAACTGAATAAAATCAACTTCCTTAATCAAGTAAGGGGACTTTCATGGGGACTGTCTGCCTCTGGAGGTTTCCTGTACCCACACAAGTTGTTTATAACTATTTATTAGGGGTGTGTGAAATGGGCCCTATTCGATTTGGATTTGGATTTGGCCTGAATCCAGGACAGTGATTCAATTAGTTGATTCAGATCACTGTCCCCAATTCAATTAGGTCGAATCCAAATCTGAAGATTCAAAGCTGATTTGGAAAATCAGTGATTCGGACACAGCTTTAACTGTTTTTTCTACATATCTTGAGGTACCAGGCATGACTTGTGAATGTTGCGATGCTGGGATGGATGCAGTGTCCTACAGAAGTGAGGGGGGGGGGGAGGGAAGAGGGGGGCAGAGGGAAGTCCTGCATAGTTTCATAGATTCATAGATGCTTCTGGTCCACTTCCAAGTCTGCTGCTGAGCACACTGGGGACCCCCCACCATGCTCCTGTGGGACACTCCATGTGCCCCAGCATCCCAGCATTGATGAGCTGGTACCTTGAGGTATGTAGAAAAAACATTTAAAGCTGTCCAAATCTTTCTGAGTCTCTCCAATTTCATTTGGAGGGTTCCAATTCATAGATTCCAGGGTCAGAAGAGACCTCAGTGGGCCATCTAGTCTGACCCCTTGGCCCCGGCAGGCAAGAAAATAGTCACCAGTCCTGGGGTCATGTGATCCCAGCCAGGTACCTGTCCAGTCTCCAGAAGACCCCCAAGGATGCGGCGAGCACCACCTCCCTTGGGAGCCCATTCCAGATCCTGGCAACCCTGACTGTGAAGAACTTTCTCCTAATGTCCAGCCTAAACCTTCTCTCTAGTAGCTTATGGCCTCTGTTCCTTGTCATTCCAGGGGGTGCCCTGGTGAACAGATCATCGCCTACTTCATGTTGCTTTCCCCTTATGAATTTGTACATCACCACAAGGTCCCCTCTCAGCCTTCTTTTGGAGAGGCTGAAGAGGTTAAGATCACTTAGCCTTTCCTTGTAGGGCCTTCCCTGCAGACCTCTAATCAGGTGAGTGGCCCTTCTTTGGACCCTCTCCATGTTGTCTGCATCCTGCTTGAACGGCGACGTTCAGTCCTGGACACAGTACTACAGCTGCGGTCTGACCAGTGCTGCATAGAGGGGGAGAATCACTTACCTGGACCTGTTTGTGAAGCACTGATTCAGTTTGGAGAGATTAAAGTGTCTCCTGATTTGATTCAGATTCGGAGATCTGGCCACTTAATTGGGCCGAATCTCTGCTGAATCAAATCAGTGACCAAAGCTTGGCACAGCCCTACTATTTATGTTTGATCCTGGGCTCCTTTGATGTCCTGGACTACTCCTGTTCTCTTAGACAGCCTTTCTAGGTCAAGTGCACAGCCATTGCTTAAACCTAATGGTTCATTCAAATGCAGCATACTTCTCAACTTGGCAGCTTTGAACTGGGTGGACCTACTCAGAAGGTACATCTGCTGGACCCCTGATGTCCAATGGAATGGAATACAGGTATGCAACAATAGCTTGCAAAATTATGCAGCCATTTTCAAAAGAACCATTATGTGGGTGCTTGGAGAGCTGATGAGATAGCCTAACATACAGTTTGGATTTACAGAATAGGAGGGGGAATTTGGACCAGATCATTTGATGAATATTTGTCTATTTGGTTCTACATTCTGGTAATGTTTTATGATGTTTCTATTAACCCTAACATAGAACTCCATTGACAGAAAGCTTGGAAGTGTGTGAAAAAAAGAGAGAGAAAAAAGAGATTTTTCTCTTCAGAGTTAGCCTGCAGGGAATATGATCTTTCTTAGATCCTCCTAATCTCCTGAATAATTAAGAAACAATTTCATTAAGTGTTATTATTATTGCTGTTAATAGACATCATTTATATAGAGCCAAGAATTTAGGCAGTATTTCACAGATACACAGAATAAAACACATCCCTTTCAGTTATGGCCTTGGGAGGAAATGTTAAATAAAATGTATGTGAATATCTAGCCTGAGCATTTAAAATTCTCACAGTGAGTAATGATTTCTTTTTATGCTGACAAAGTGCATGCCAGCGGGCATTAAGCATTCTAATTTGGCTGTTTTTGGCATTATGATCCAAATCCACAAAAACATTTGAGCACATGTTTAACTTTATGAATGAGTAGAGAACACAGGAATGATCACATTTAAGTCAACAAGCTACATATATGTTAAAAGGTAACCACATTCTTGTTTGCCTAGGTCGGGTCTATAGAATCTATGCACAACAACCAGTAGGCAATGTAAACTTAGACTGATCAAGATTTTTCAGCTCAAGACAATTAAAAAATATCTTAGTGCCAAGCCTAGGTGTACTGCTGAAAAGAATACCCTGTCTAGTTGCTCCAACTCCATGCATGCCAAATCCCAGAAAAAAAGCAAAGTAACCAACCACCTTGGATTAGTCCTCCATTATGTTTTTCTTCTCAGGCATGTTTATTGGTGTGCTGCTCCAGTGAAACTGCATTGCCTCTGTCTTGGGATCTGGCCTATGCAGAGTTGAAGTGAGTGGGTGGGGCATGCTTCACAGTAGCACTTCCAGGCTCAACATAGAAAGTGTGTAGACAACACTTCACTGCCTAGATATTAGAACTGTGGGCAATTAAATGACCTAATTTCTGGAAACGTTTGATGCAGCTGTTTCTGTTTATGATTACATATTTGAATTTTGCTCTGATTTGTAGGTTTGAGTGAACTGAAAAGCCAAATTTTTAATCTAGCCTTAACCTGGTTTCTATTTTTGAGGATGCAGAATTGCAGACAGACATAGGTTCACAGTCTACTATACTTAACCCTGCAAAGTCCACTAAAGACAATGGAAAGAGCTCTGTTGACTTCAGTGGCCTTTGGACCCGACTATAAAACCACCAAGTCACTGATGGTACCTAGCAGATGTCTAGGTGATGTCAAGTAAGGAACAAATCATAGCAACAGCAAACTGCACCTGGAAATACTCATGCATGTTGTATTCTAAGTAAACCACTATCTCAAAAACTGGCTTGCAAAATTCAGGCAAACCCACTCAGTTTTGCCAGATCTAGATCAGTCATGTAACAATCAACAAGTTTCCAGTTTTCACAAAAGAACAAAATCCTAACACCAGGATTCTGAACACTCACATAGCTTCACTGAAAAGCCATATGCACTGGTATGTAGTTCATCCATTAGAAAAGATTAGGTAAATAACTTAAAAAAAAATTGAATTAGAAAATCCAGGGAACTTTTCCAGAACAATAACCCAGGGTTTCAGAACAATTACATTCATTCTGGGAAAATTAGAGTACATGCCAAAGGAATTCCACCATTGCTGGTTCAAGTGGTCTGCAGTCAGCACGTAGCTTCCAATTAGTTACTGGGAAGGGGAACTAATGGTATTGAATCTGACTGGTGAACCTGTCAATGGTTTGTTGCATGAAATATCACTCAAGTAGAGGTGATCAGGTGTAGTTTGATGATGATTTATCATGGCTTGATGATGATTTAATCCTTCTTTCTAGATGTTCATAGGTCTGTTAGAAACTGAATTTAATGATTTCTAGGGCACACAGAAAAGCACCTCTTGGTGGGGAGAAATTCTTAGGTGTCTCCTGTTTGAGGAAGGCTGGGTGGCTGGAAGAGGGTGTTTATTAATAGGCATTGTGTAGTTTGTCAATCAAACTACTCATCACAGTTTGGCTTCTCATCCTTTGTTTCTGTTCTCACATCTCTCCAAGTGTTTAAAGCAGCTGGGTTAGGCAATGCAAAGGGACATGAACAAACAAATAAATGCAGGGAGCACTCAGTATTACTTTCTCTAAGGCCTTTTTTGTAGAGTTCACTTCAAACCTGCTGGTATTTGACATCTCTGGAGCTGCTCAAGGGCTTCCAGCATGCCTCCTCACTGTGCCATGACTTGTAGCACCACCAGGTTTTCTGACTCAATGGAGTGAACATGACTTAATAGAGATGACCCTGAAAATCCTTTTGCTTCCATATCCTCAAGAACACACAGCATAAAACGGAAAGGTGTAAGTGCACCCTGGCTTTCTAAGGAGGTACCGGCTGAAGCATGATTTTCACTACACTGACCATTATGTTCTGTGGCCTCTGACCTGCTGCTATTTTGGGGTAACTTGCTAGCTGTAGAACTGGTTGGGAATTTTCCAACAAAATGTTTTCCTTTTCTTTTTCTCTTTTCCCTCCTCCCTTTTTGAGTGGAAAATATGTATTCCTAGAACCCAGGAATATCCTCATTTCAGTGAACCTTTTGTCAGGAGATGTGCTTCAGCTCCAGGATGGACATTCTGATCACAAAAAAAGGGTGTGCGCCAAGTCCTTCTCGTTGTGACAACCAGTGGCCCAGCAGTTGAGGCGTGTTCATGGAATACTGTACTCTGGTTCAAGTCTCTGTTCTTCCAGATTCAGACCAAGGACACGAATGCTCGTTTCCCACATCCCCAGTGAGGACTATAATTAGAAAGCTAAGGTGAGCTGAGCCTGCTTATTCTTGGAGCACTTTGAAAAGTTCTGTTTTCTGAAGATAGAATGGAAATGCCATTTCCTGTTGAGGTCTAAGGGCTGTACAAAGCACTTTCATTAATGGAGTGTCAGGTTTACAGGGGCCTTCTCATAATCATTATGCAGAATTTGAGCACTGAGAGATTGATGCATAGCCTAGTGCAGCCCATGGAATGACTTTTGCTAATTCCCAGTAGTTTCAGTGGACTTTGGATCAGTACTTAGAGAAAAGAAATATTTCAGTAGTGTAACTAGGGTGGAGCAAGCAGGGTGCCAGCCTCAAGTGCTGATGTAGAGGGGGCTCCAGAATACCTTAATGCATGGGTAGACACTCCCCTTTTTCCTTCCATAAGTTTCTCTCCCCCATATCAGTGATTTCAAATCAATGCACCCAAACCTAGTTCAGTTTGGAAGATCTTAACAAAGTCTAGGTTTCCATGGGCTAAAAACAGATACATCACTCAGTAAGACTTTCTGAAGTGCTATTCATTTAAGTCAGGGGTTTTCATCCTTTTAAAATCAGTGTACCCCCAGCCGCCAGACACAGAGCAAGGGTCGGGGGGGGGGGAAGGTGTGCAGCTGGACATGGAGCAGCAGCAACACGGGGTGGTGGATGGCAGCAGAGCCGCCGTGTGGGCGCTCCCCCCTGCATCCATCCGGCCAGGCGGTCCCTGTGTGGCCTGCAGAGGGGCACCACTGCCGTTGCCCCTCCCCTACCACCCTGGTCCTGCTCCTTGGAGGCAGTAGCGCGGGGTGATGGGTGGCAGCACTCTGTCCCTGACCACCCGCGTGTACCCCCTAGGGCTTTCCCAAGTACCCCTGCAGGTATGCATACCTCTGGTTGGTTGACAACCCCTGGTTTAAGTGGCTCCATTATAGAAATATCTCAGCAGTCAAAAAGGAACTAAAGGAGCTACATTTGAAGCTCATGAAGTCTCCACTTATTGAAAGGCCAGTTCTAATTCATTCATGAATCCTGATTTGCATGGATTTTCAGTTTACCAGTTGTTTAAAAAATTATCTACATTCATTTAGTCTAAGTAAAGGACCCCAAGAGAGATCAGAACAGTGCTACAACTGGAACCCAGAATGAAAGGGAACTTCTGTGCCTCTCCTTAACCACATCAGGTAAAGAAAGAATGAATGGCACCAGTAGTGGCCATCTTACCAGAGAATTTTGTTATTTGCAGCCACTGCTTGCATCTAACACACTAAGGCAGGAAAGCCTTTGTCTTTGAAGATCAAGTTCTTCTATTCCAGGAAACTCTCCAAAGTGAAGGAGAGAGAGAAGAGCCCTAAAGAACGTGACCAGAAAGTAGCTGCTTTGATTGTTATCTTGGTCAAAATGCTGCATCAAAGGAGATTTTCTTCTGAGCCATTTTTATTTTCTTTGTCACTAGATGTCACTGCATGCACAAGTGTGTGCTACAGACTCCAGGCAGTGTGAGCACTAATGGCCTGAAGACATCCTGAGACATAAAATCTGATCTGAACAATGCCATAATAAATTGAATGGGTTTCTCCTTTGTCATATTCACAACATCCTTTTCAGTTTATTTCCCACTGTAGGCATCTATTATAGAGCACATGGAGGTTCATTTGGCCTTAAAACAGATGTTTTCCAGTTGGTTAAGTTGTTTTAGTGGACAAATAGTAAAGAGATTGCTCTTTAGGTGATTCAGTTTGCTCCTGCTTGATATGAAGCATACAGGTACACTCTATAATCACAGCTGCCCTTGCTTATGTAGATTCTGGTTGTGTTGCTTCAGAGTGAGCTTATTTCATTATCACCTGTTTCACTCTAGAAGTGTGCTTGAGACATAACTAGCTAAACTAGATTAGATTTAAGGGAAAGTGACCATAATGTACACCAACCCTGAAGCATCGCAGGGCGATTTGGATTAGCATATGATAAGCTGTTGTATTTTGAGCTGCTGCAGTACTAGTTCAAGCATCAGCAGTACTCTTGTTTCAGTCCATTCACCTTGTAAACCAGCTACCTTGAATTTAAGGCTTCACTTAATTTGTACTAGTTTCTTGCATATGGACAGGAGTTGGCTTAAACTTGAGTTACAGCACAAGGAAACGATGCACAGAAGACAACTGAATAGCAGCCTAATGTGCTCTAAGCTGGTGTAGTTATTTCATGTATATGGAACTTGAGACCAGAATTTAGTCACCTCTTGGTAATGAATCAGATACTCTATGTCCTTAGCCCTTTTTCTATTAAGGTGAAATCCATCCATGCAGAAAGCTAGGACAAGACCTAGGCACTAAAATTTAAGCTGTTTACTCTCAGTGAGCTACTGGTTAAAAATACTGAAACTTGAATAAGCAGGAGAATGGAAATCAAAGCAATTTCATGATGGCTGCACAAATTTCTTCTTTAATATATATTTGCAGAAGTCTTTGAGATTTCTACTGCTGAGAAACATTTCTTTGGACAAAAATTCACTCAGAGAAGTCACATACAGAATTAAAGTGAATACTCAGACTTGGATCCTCACAAGTGTAGATCAGCATTCCAGTGATTTTTGATTTTACACTAAGAATCTGACCTACAGTTTTTATTTGGCTGTATGTTTATATGTATTTTTTTCACAATTCACTTAGTCTATGGAAAGTTATCTAATACTATCGAAGGAAAATATTTCTAAATCACTTGATTCATTTTTCTCATACAAAACTAATACATCTTATAAATCTTCTTACAATGGAAATCTTCAAAGATAGATGTTCATGGAAGAAATAAATGGAACAGTAAAGCTAGAATATAATAGGCTCAATTCTAGAAAATTATCAGTTTCAATACCAATAATGTCAAGGGGAGTAAAGGGCTCAGAGTATTTAATAGGATTTTCAAATCCTTTAATTGCATATTTCTAACAAATATATGGCATCTACATGATCTTGGAATTCTGTCGTCAAGGGGAATCACATCAAATGCTTTATTTTATGGAAGTAGCTGCTGCTTCTTTTTTTCCCCCTGATCATGGAATTCTCAATGAGTATACTTCTGAATTTGTTAACCTAGGGACTGATTGCAAAAGTTGACATTTGAGTTGTTTAGTTGCAATTGGTGAAGCACATCACATCATGTCATTTTTGTTCTCTGATTGGATGAACACATGAGTGCTTCCAGCTGACTTATTATACACGTGTGCAAATTTACAACTCAATTCACCTGAACTCCATTCTGGCTGGGAAATTTGCTTTGAACAGACATTGGTCCTGGATGTTCTGAGAGAGCGAACACAAGAGAGACGTGGACAAGGCCATAGTTTAAGTATGTAAAAATTCTAACTGATATTATGAAAATCGTTTCTCATTATTTGCCCAGCTATAGCCAGTGGACTGGATCCTTACATAGTATAAATTAGTATAGCTTAAATCAGGAGTTGGCAGCTTATGTCCCATAGGCTGAACACAGTCCTCAGAGCCATTTTATCTAGCTTGCAGAGCTAGGGAGCTTTGGCAGCATTTTGAGGGTGGGGTTTTTGCCTGAACTGTGGCTGGGCAGCAGGGAGAAGTGGCAGCAGCAGCAATAGCCACATCTGTTGTGCTGGCCTGCCTCAAACCTGAGCCGGGACCTGAGTGGCAGCCAGTCACTTGTTAACTTTGCTGACCACTAGCTTAACTGATTGTCATCCTAAACTCTGGGCCATGGTGTTTGCTTCCTCTGATTAAGAATGCTTTGTAGATTTTCTCACTGGATGCAAAAGGATTATAGCATATCTCTACATTTGAAGATTTCTAAATGCAACACATCTATACAGAAAGTGTGTATCCCTCCCTCCTTCTATATCCATATCATCATCATGAATTTTAATTGATCAGTACTACAGAGGCACTTTAGATCTTTCTGAATACCCCACTGATGATTTTTTGTAGTGCTTATCCTGTTTTATATCCAGAGCTAGACCCCCTTGGCTCCTTTGAACTGTCATTTTTAATAGCCCATTTTAGAAAACAGATATTCCAATGGTGGGTAAAGTCAGTGCTTGACGTACCATAGTCTATGTTGTCTACAGCAGCTTTACTTCATTATTCTGCAGTTCTGCAGTTAATTATGTGCCTATCACCTCAGTTCAGTAATAAAATTAGTTCAGTTTCAGCACCATGAAATACTGAGTGAGGACAGTGGAGTAAAATAAATTATGTGATAAATCAAACCCTGTATCAGTATTCAAAGGTATTATCAAGCCTCCACACATCACCACAGACTGCAGTATGTGATCAGTTTTGAGATGGCCTGTGCTGGTGTGCCTAACCAAAACTCATTTAAGCAGTGCATTAGCTTTCCAGCAACACAGCTACCAGGAGTCATAAAAGTAATGGAAGGCAATACACCTACAAAACTATTGCAATAATTACAGAAGCCAGTTATATTAAAGAAAAATAGTGTGTGAATTCTCTCATTTGGCAGGTAAAAGATCAGAATTTCTCTCTACATTCAACAAGTTTTTTTAAAGATAATTTGTATGTAGGAAGTAAACATTGGGTGTGTCTACATGTTCATTAATGCACCGTAATTACGGCGCGTTGAGTTTACTACCTGTAATGACAGGTACTTAACTTAATGTGCTATAATCGGCGCTACTGTATATTAATGCAAATGAACAGTCTTTTTGTGACATTGATGCTAATGTGCAGTAGACTATATCTACTGCACATTAGCATAGGTTTTGCCCACCATGCTAATGCTCAGTAGAATTAGTCTACTGCACTCGAAGCATCTCATGTTGACACGCTCATTGAGAAGCATAGCTCTGATCCATTTGCTCTGCCTCGAGTTTCTTTTTCTCCTAACCTTTCATTGGCCATCCCAGAACAAAGATTCCACATTTGCGGAAGGTTTCTCTCTGTGAATATCCATCCTATCCCTTGGCAGCTACCCCAGGCATCCTGGCTTTGTCTATATGGCCCACTGCACTGTAGTGAGATATGCCTGAACTGGTCCTGAATGATATGCCTTGGAAAGCAGGGTATTTCTGATGGAGCATTGTACTAACAGGGTATTCTATTTTCACTGCCCAAACCAGTTCAATACTGAATTGCACAGCCCAATATAGTGCCAGGTAGGCATATCACATGTGTCCATAGCATGTTGGTTGGCCAGCTAGTTAAACTAATATTGTCTTTGGGAAGTGACTATTTCTCCTTCTCAGGGATTTGTAACACATGTATATAGTTTAACAGAACTAAATTACGCTTTGAGCATGGTCAGTTAGAATATGGCCATGCATAACTTCTCTTCTAGCATACATCCACAAAGGCACATACAGGGACAAATCCTATCCTAGCCCTCCATCTGAGGTAAAGTAAGACCCTAAATGGAACTATCTGAGATCTGGTATATGAAAGGCAAAGTAAGGAGAAACATAAATGGATAAGTGCCTTTCCTTTTCAATTGAAGAGCACACTGTTCTGTAGTGGCTTGTGTCAGGGCAGCAATGAAGAGGGATTTAGGGACAGAATGTGGAAGGTATATAGCCAGCAGATCTGGATCTATACAGATACACACATCAAAATCCCCATATGCGCATGGTTTGTGTATGCATGTCTAGCCCAGTTGTAACCATTACTAACTGTAGCAAAGGCTGTGGCATGATTGTACCAATGTTCCATGTCCTGGACAGGATGGACTCCATCACTCCAGCCCCTGCCAATATTACCCATGTAAGGCTTGTTTTCAGGAGACCAAGTTGGAGGCCTTAACATTGCTGTTCTTTCACATACAGAAAGGCAGATATTAATTCAGATGAGCCCAGAGCCTCATTATCAGCTTATTGCTGACTATCTGTTCTGACAAAGTAGAGTGCTTCCTTATTTCTGATACGTGACTCTGAGTCACATCTCTAGTACAAACCCTCTCAGAACTCAGCATCCTACCAGAGCAATGAGGCCAATGCACCCTTGCCCATGTGCATCTATGATCCAGCACACTTGGGTTGGTGCATGGAAGTAGCTCCATGCAGTCACACAAGGTCTGTGGCTGGGACTAGCCCCTTCTTTTAGCTTCTTTGAGGGTGGGGAACACCAGCTTATACATCTGTGTGTATTAGCAAAAAAGTAGTTCCATGTGATTGGTGCTAGTTTGTCTAGGGTGTGCCTTGTTTCACATTAACTACCCACTTTTGGCCCACTCTCTATAATATTTGAAAGGAGGAAAAATGCATGTGGTTAGTCTACAGCAGTGGGAGCCAATCTTTTTGGCAGGCATGCCACAACTTGAGCTCTGCACTTTCTGTGAGTGCCAATCTCATCTCCTTCCCTTACCTGACCTACTGCTCTGCTTTCTGTTCTGTACCCAGTACTTGTGGCCCAATCTGTTGCTCTGTTTTATACTCCCTGCCTTATCTGGTACTGTGCTCTCTGCTTGCTCCCCATTCTGCTGCGTGCCACACACAAAGGCTGCCCTTGTTGCCCTTGAGTGTTGTGGATTGGCCACCCCTGCTCTACAGGATCAACCAAACACTTTTGAAAATCTGGTTATCCTTATGCTAAGTTCTCAGCAAATGAGCACAATTTCCATTATTTAAATATCATTTTGTGTGTGAAAGTTTAGCAAGAATACACTGAGAATTATATCTATTTATTAATGCTGGAGGTCCACCCACATGCAAGAGGCCACAAAGACAGCTTATACATAAGCAGTGCCTCATGGGGCACCTATACACAGGCAGCAAGGCTGCTCCAACGCACTGTAATTACCACACTCCAGCAGAATCCAGTGTCTCGTGTATCAGTGTCCTCGTGCTTAAAAACAGCAGCAGGGGTGTTTGAACTATGTCTTGTCAAATGAGCTTTAGTTAAAGTGACCCTTCTGCCATTTTTAATTGCAGGGACGCTGAAAATTAATTTTCTAATAAAAGCTCCCTCTCCCCCACTCCCAGAGCACATGTATAATGCACATGGAGCTTACAAACTGAACCTCTGGGTAACTTTTCGACAGAACCATGGATCAGGCTTTTCTTCACATGACATATTACCTACCCAACATATGGAGTTTTACACACAGTTAAAATCTCCCCCCGCCCCCAATTCATTGGTTCCAAAAGAAATTACATAAATAAATATCTTAGGACACACACATCACACTCCCCTGCCAATAACACCACTGCAGCCAAGAATCAAGTCTTGTCCACTCACTCCTGGTCCCAAGACAATAAGCCTAACAGCAGCACTGGAGCATGTACTCAGGTCATTCACTTTGCTAAATTTCTGGGCTTGGGCACAAACAGAGTGGGAATGAGTGAATGGGGCTAGACTCTTGGCAATAGTCCTGTGTTCAGCTTGGACATGGTCTAGACATGCCCTTTGAGGACTTGGGCCAGAACTCCCTGGAGTGCCATCTCCAAGAGAGATACTTCCAAGAATGATGTATGGGAATGTTATCTATAATGCTTGGCTTATACTCAAAGTTCATCATTCATCCCTCCGTCCCCAAAGTACTGACTACTGGATATGCTGCTTCCCCATATGATGGCAAATTTCATTGCTATTCAGGATCCCCAGGAAATGCAGGAGAAATGGGGGATACCTGCAACTAGAAGTGAGCTTAGCTGTCTCTCTCTCTCTTGCATCTGGTCTTTATTAGCTCAGAGGCTGGTGTACAGAACATTGTATCTATTAAGATGCAAGTGATGATCTGACACTGGCTTGCTTCTCAGTACAGCAGCCTGCTTTACATCTGAGGCCTATTTCTCTTTTAAGCTAATGGTTTTCATTATCTGAGTCTGGGAACGTGGATTTCACTTTAGTGGTTTGTGTATTTTAGCCTGGCACAAGCTACTGTACTGCGCGGGGGATGGGGAGTCAATAGCGAGCAATCTGAATTGGAACTCAGTATGGGACTCCATCAGTGAAGGAGATTTGAGGGCTTAAACTTTGCAGTTTCAAGATGCTGGAAACTTCTGATCTTCATTGGCAAGGCTTTTATAGAGGAGATGCTCAGGACTTCACAGGGTTTTAGTGTGTTCACCATAACCCACCTGCACCAGCAAGACATGGTGAAATTCATTAGAACATCTAATTATTTAACCCACTAATGAAAGATCGCTCCATGTGGTTTCCAACCCTTTCTCCCAACACAGTCCTGGAAGGCTAGAGATATGGGACTTTGGCTCGGAGGTGTAGCTGGGTGGTCCTACATCCAGGACAGCAGCGGTGCATGGCGCAGGCAACTGAAGTTGGGCTGCTGGCAGCAGTGGCGATGGCTGGTCCAGTAGTCCAGGGACTGCTCTTTCTGTATTCCCCCAAGTCAGTGTCCAGGGTTAGTGCCCCAGTCACCTCCTCATAGCTACTGCTATGGCTAGAGTCAACAAAGTCTATGTGGGGCTGGCTGGGGGAAGATTGCCTGGGAGAGACAGGCAGAGAGGAGAACAAGTAATTCTGCTTTGGGTTTACAGGGAGAAGGATTTCACCCTATGCCTCTATTTTTCATAGAAAAATGTCTTGGCATTATAGGCCCATGATAAATAATCAATAACAAGGCCAAAGTGTTTACTTGCCAGGGTAAATGAATACAACACTTGCATTATAATGTATCATTGCATTAGCCCATGAAGTTAAAGGAAAGTCTGTAATGGGCCTTGGGTCAGGCCTTAGGTTACCTCATTTGAGACCGGGTCTAACTCCAATTGAAAGTTTGGGGGAATTTCTTTGTTGACTCCAGTGGGAGCCTGGTGAAGTTTTTACCTATGTGTACAGCCTAAAGCTGACATGTTTAGGAGGGTAATATTCAGAGGAGGTTAAATTTAAAAAGTTTTTCCCTTGGGGAAGAAATGAGCTAACGTTATTGAACCAGTGCCAATCAGACATGTTTTGAATGGCTATATATATATATATATATATATATATACACACACACACATACACACACATTACCTAGGCTAGGGAGCATTTCACCTGCCATCAGTATGTTAGAAATTCATTCAGCTGTTAGATTGTTTTCCTTCTATTGTACAATAACTACCCTGTGGCACATTTAATCACTTCTGAGCAGTTGGCCAGAGGCAATTAGCGGAATCCCTGCCCTCAGGTAGACAATAAATAAAAGATCTGTCACCATGGCATAAACTGTGAAACAAAGCTCCAAGGACATTTGCTGAAGCACGTGACCAAGAAACCTAAGTTTTTGAGCCACTAAATGTGCTGGGATGGAAATAAGCATATGATGCAACTTGGCCACCAGCATCCTTAATTACAGGACGTGGCATCATTTGATTCACAATGGAATAAATGGATATATTTATACGTTTGGAAGTTTGAATAAGGATTTCCTGATGAAGTCATTCCTGTATTACAGCAGCACCTTTCGTGCTGCTCTATAGTTCAGGTCATGTCAGCATTTCCATTAAAAAAACCCTATTTTCAGGACTTCATTATTACTCATCTATAAAAATTTTCTACCGGATGAAGCAAGGTCTCAGCCCAGGAGAGAGATGGCTTAATATAAGTTGAATAAAAATGTTTTGGAATTGGATTCCCCCAATCTCCCACACCTTTTAAAGTATACAAATAAAAAAAATAAAGTGAAGACGTAGCAAATAATTTCTTTTTACCACTATTAAATCCCACCTCAAAACTCCTGCTATAAATCCTAAACATAGATGTGTGCTTTGGATTGTTTTGGGGAAAACATATTGAAAAAATACTGAGTGCTTTTGTCTGGTTATGTGACCGCTTTCCACGTGTACTGATTTTTTTCCAAGAGTAATTTCATATTTTTTTCCCTTATTGAGGCCACTGTACAATTTATACAGCAGGCTGCAGATGAGGGCCCAGCATGGTAAACAGGACAAGAGTTTCAATCCAAGTCTGTTCTTACCCTGAAGTAAATCAGGAATAACTCTACAGAAAATGATGGAATTGCCTGGGTGTTATGCAGGCATCACTGAGAGCAGCACTGAGAACATGGACCATTTCTGCAGAAACCATCATGTAATGATTTCAAAGGGGCTGTTGTATTCTTTCATGGGAATAATCAACATACAATGCAACCTTGTTTATCTGATGGTCTCAGGTAACACCCAATCCTTCTGACAAAAGCAGGCTGGGATGAAGGAGGGAACTAGCCAGCTGGGGTTAAATAGGCATCCCTCCAGGGAACCAGAACCCATTCGGCTTGTGGAAATCCCGCAGTACAGCTTTTTCAAATTCCATTAGGTTGCTTCCTCCCAACAGTAGACTGTACGCTGGCACTTGCCCCATTGGCTGCTTGCAACTAGCTTCCCTGGAACGGAGACAAGTGTTCACACTAACTGCCTAATTCCTGGGGTACCCCATGCATAAAAACACCACCCTAAGGAAATGGTCAGGCCTTTTGCATTTTGCCATCTACCCAACAATGCCTAACGGAGTTCATTGCCATCTGCGCTATCTGGAGGGGTGAGGAGAACCCAAGTTATTTGTTGCTTTCTGCTTTGTATGCTTTTATTGCTATTTCTAAGAACAAGAGACACTGGTTAAGATTGGGGGAGCCAGTTCTGAGGGGGTAGGCATTCATGTGGTAAGAGACAAATTCATCTTTCTCCAAAGAAGTTAGACTCTGAAGAGAAGAGAAATAAATTGATGAAGGTTACACAGCAACACAGTGGCAGAGATGGGAATGAAAGTAAAATCTCCAGATGCCTTGCTAAGCACTCTGTCACTCCGGTGGAAGTGGTCTAGGCTATTGTCTAGGGCTAAATACAGATGTTCAAAAAGTCTGAAGCAGACACACTGTAAGTATCACACTTTACCCAAAGCATCCAAATTAGTGCAGGAGCAAACAGAACTCACATTTGTCCTTGTGGGGGTGGTAGAGGGGCATGGAAGTGGTCTGCACTGGCCAAGGCAAACAGGCTGGAGATACTCCAACAGAAGGCCGCTGGAATGGCCCCTCTCCCTAGTCCCACCCCTATTCTCTGCCCCATCTGCCTGCTCTCAGCTGTCAGCAGTGGCTGCAGGGGGAGAGAGGGGAAGCGGAGCCACCCTCTGAGTGGCTCCTGGGATGCCAGAGGCCTGCCACCTAACTTGAGTCATGGTGGGAACTGGTACAGATGTTGGATAAAGCACTCTTACCTAAGCAGCTGTAGAGTGCTTTCTGCGTGCTTATCATGAAATAAATGAAACACATGTGCCTAGCCTAGAGGAATTGTCTGGCACTCTTCAGGACATTCCAGTTTCTCCCCTACCCTTCATAATACAATGGACGTCCTGGGAAATGCATCAGTTCCTGGCATGCAGGCATGGAGCTGGTGGAGAGGGGGTCAAATTGGAAAAGAGTGGTCTAATTGGCTGATGAAACTTCAGGAATAGGTAAGGGGGACACAGCAGTGGGACTTGCTGTGTATCCATTATCTTTTGCCCTTCCACAGTGCTGTGTTTTGCAGAGCTCAATAGAATGAACCATGCTTCAGGGCCAAGGCCTTGAGCATTGCTGTGACTTCCTACAGACTGTGTGTTTATCAGTTAAACCATGTGTACCTTGAGGCCACTGTATATCTTTTTTAGTTTGTGCTTACTATTAGTTTTGCTGATGAAGTTGCATGGGGATGGAAGTTAGCAGAATAATAGGTCTGCATCAACTTTATCATCACCCTTTTTCTTACCTCTTGGGGGCAAAGGGACAAGGTTTGGTGAAAAAGAGCTAGATGCAGCCAAGACCAACTAAGTACTGGCTTGGCTTTTCTCTTTGTCACTGACAAAGAAGCTTTCAGCAATTATTTATACTATTGAGACTTGCTCAAAGCTGGTCTGATTCAAATAGCTGTTCCAAGTCTGGAGCACCAACATGCATATTTCTGTGTGTGGATTATAGATTTGCTAAGAAAACCTCCAAAATTTCTCTAGTGTCAACGAAGCCTAGAAAATCCTTCCTTTGCCGCACAGTCAAGAGAGAATGCCTGGGGATACTGTGTTTTCATCCAATGCAGAACAAAAGTCCATTGCCAAATATTAGTTAACTTGCAGATCAGTTGGAACTGGAGCAAATGATGCCTAGCAGTGTCTTGAGTATCACATCCCAGGCCATTCAAGGCCCCCAAATTCAATATGCAAAACTTAAATGGAACATTATATTGTTAAACAGAGAGGGCCAGAATAAAGGAATTCATGCATCAAGCGGTGCCCTTGAAAGCACTGGCTTCAAGCATACCTTTGCAGTTCAATTGTGCCTGAAATGCACATGCCTTAATTGAGTATCATAGCAGTGATCTAGGAAGGCCATAATTTACCTGTTGAAGATTTCTTGGTGTACAGGCACTAGACTGAAGAAGCTGCTGGGCTTGCAGGACTCTGAAGCCCTTACATTCTAGTGCAATGACCAGTGTAGTAAGAAGTTGATGGGCGGTGTGTCAGGTAACTCCCTGGACACTGAAGCTGGGGTAAAACACAGGCCAAATGGGATAGTTGCCTGTATATTTCAATGAATTGTTTTAGGCTTCCCAAAGTATTTCTGTTCTTTATGTTTTTACAGATTTATTCTTTGAATGCCAAAATAATGGACCAAGTATACCAAGAATAGAACAGAATCCTATGTTAGCTACAAACAAGCCAGGAAAGACAGTTAAATAAGTCACATTGCTAAGTCTGGCTTAAACCCACAAAAGCAAAAGAAATCAGAGCTGATGCTGAAAACGCTGTCCTCATTTCTGTCTGCTGCCTTTCACGGAGTCTCCAAAGTGGGGGTGATTTCACAGGTCACACACACAGCCCTGGCACTGGTGGGTCAGCTAGGGAGGGAGTCCCAGCCTTCACACTGCGTGTCGCTCCTTCTGTGGTTTCAACTCAGACTCAACGTTAGTGCAACCTATTTTTTGTGGTTTAATAAATCACATACTCCAGCTTATGTAATGACTCAGAGTGAGTGATTATATTCTCTCCTGGCCCAGAGGTGGTATGATCATATCCCAGCTCTGTAGAGCAATGGAAAGCAATGGTTGATGCTGGATTCAATTCAGGCAGGCTGGGGTGGGTGGAGGTGGTGAGGGGTTGGCTCCAATTCTCAAAGTTTACTAGTTCCAGATGGAGTTGTTTACAAAAAATAAAATGTTTCTTGAATCAGCTTGTGGTTCAAGACTCCTTCCCGACCTTCCCTCACCAACACAGACAAAAAAAAGCATAGCTGGGCCTTTCTGATGACTGACACTAGGTTATAAAAACCTTGTTTTCTCCTTGTTAAGGAAGGTTTGCAAGCCTAGCTACCTGATGAAGTGTATACACCCCTCAAAGCCATGCAGGGCTGTGAAATCATAGCTGCTCTGTGCCAAGCTTTGCTCTTCTGCACATCCAGCAATGAAATTTGAAGCTGCTCACTGCAGCACACATCCTCCTTATTAAAAGGCTTTCCCATTACATAAAAGTCTCTCATATAAAGTACTTTTGGCACTCGCATTGATTAAATCCCTTTGAAATCATCTTTGTTGTAACACGTCTACATTACTGGGAGGAAGGGGGAGGAGTAGAAGGAGAGATTAGCCTCCCTTATAAAGTTCTGTTCTGTATTGTACAGCAGCAGGATAAGAATAGAAAGAGAAAAGTGCCGCAGTGGAAAATCAACCACCCCAGCTCTCCTACCTCTTCCCAGTGATTAGCATTTCTCCCCCTTGGCCTATCTCTACTCCAGAATGCTCCCTACCTCTGGGGCTTTCTACAAGGGCAGGGCAGCACTAAACATGGCCCTGTTCCTGACACGAAAGTCCGTTGCCCAGTGCTGTATACGAGAGGTCCTTGGCTGGCATAAATGGAAAAAAGGCACCAGTGGCTCAACTTTGGTCCAGCGCTTTTAGCTATTCCTGTAGAGACGGTCAGCATACAAGCCTACAGAGTCTAACTCTGAAGCAAGCACTGCAGCTTTGTAGCTATTGCATAAATGAACCTGTTCCAGTACATGTTTAGCAGGTTTCCTCAATGATGAATTGATAGAAGGGAAAAGCCGTCACCACAGCAACTCAGCTGAAACCTCCTTCTCCCAGCAAACCTCAGAGACTCAGGACTGTGCCATGAGCATTTACAAAAGTCATTGATTTCCCATAAAGATGATTTGTGAGCCAAGTTAAACACTTAATGTATCAGTCGGGATATTAAAACACCATGCAAAAATATAACATGGTTTTAAAATGAAAGAAACAAACCATATCGATACGTCATGTGCCTGGACATTGTTTGTGTTCTGTGGGCAGCTCACAAGAAGGAAGCAAGAGAGGATTTGTTTTCCAGAGACAGTCATCCCACCACGGCCCACAAAAAGCAAACTGCTTTGTTCAAGGAGTCTGTTCCTCTGAAACTGCAGCTCATCACATTCAAAACAACATTCTGCTCCTGCTCAGGAACACAGTCAAAATCACTTGGATGAACTTACACTCAGAAACTTTGCAAAGATGTTATGGACAAAGGTATCTTTCCTGAGGGATTAAAATTATGGGGAAGCGAATGGCCTTCTCTATACTCTTTGGGCATGATGAAGTGATAAGGGGGAGAGGAAGTGCAACACGTATTCTTGGGAGGGAAACCAAAATATAGGTTTTTTTCCTAATTAATATTTTTCCATTTACTTTATATATTTTTTTGCATTTAAAAGAATATTTTTTGATAGGAAGGGATGATGTGGGTGAGAGGGTCAGAGAAAAGTATAGAAGCTATTCCCTTGACCAAATTTCTAATGTTGTGGACCCCAGGAATGAAAGCGTTAACATAAAATTAGTTCTCTTTTATTTCACAGCATAGATAAATGGAACATTTAATAACAGGAGGTACTGACTAAAACAAAATGTCAGCTTTTCCTTTAATTACTGAAAAAAAGAGAGAGAAAAGAATTCTCAGTTGCCCTTCCCCAATGTCCTTCAAGCTGCATTTTACACATCTGAGCTTGAAGAGCAATTTCATATTCTCTTTAATTATTATTTCTTTATTGGTTTCCATTACAGCAAGGAGACGATCCAACACCCATCATAATGAAATGCAGAACAAGTACAAACAATAAGAACTGGAACTCCCCAATGGAGCCTGTCAAAAAATAATTATGATTGGATCGGAGAAATCCAAAAGCATTTTCACATGTAGAAGAACTGTGAGAACTGTTTGCAGTGAAACTTCATCTGGTTTGCAGGTTACATTTTAAAATGTAATACTAGAAATGAGCCTGAACCAAGTCCCCATATTTTAACCACCCTCAGCTTGTGGATGCACATGTCCAGATCTGGGTTTCGGTTTTGCAACTCAGAGCTATCACTATTGAAGATGCAGCCACAGTGAAGATAAACCTGAAAAACTCCTTCTGCTTCAGTCTGTCTGACACAATAAGGAGGATGAATCCCAATGGTGGGTTTGACTTTTAGGCCTGAGCTATGAACCAAAACTCTGGGGATTCAAACTCTGTGGAGCAAAATGAAAGAAGATGCTTCCTCCATCCTCTAGAAAGAGAAATGTATGAGTTTCACCTAAATCTCAGATGTGATGAGCTGCTGCAGATACTGAAGTTCCACAAGAGCATTCTGTAAGTATTCACATCATCCACGTCGCCTCCACTGCAATTGGAGGCAACACGGGTTCCCCTAACAAGATGTGACAAGGAACAGTTGTATACATGTATCATTTCTTTTCAGCTTTCCCTCCCACCCCATTCCTCTACATTGCTCCATTCCTTCTCTCCTTTTTTTTTTTCTGGACTGAAGACAAACTTTTTAAAGAACTATTTCCTTTCCAGAACAATGCTGTAATATGTGCTAAGTCTGCGCTTAATTATTAGACTCAGCCCATGTTGGTTTTTTGGTCTCCTTAGTGACATGATGAACATTTAATAAAATGGCGTGCCATAGTTTTTGGAAAAGGAACAGAAATATGTTCAAATGATGGTCACAAACACTCTCAGGGGATGGGTACAGTCACTGACCCAGGAAAGATTACACAATTATAAATTAAACTAGAATGAATTCAGACGGAACGGGAAGTCTTTCCCAGAAGTTCTTAAACTGGCTAGCAAAGTGCTTCTTGGTGGTGCACAAATTACCCTTTCAGGCAGAGGCATAATAGCTAGGCCCTGTACCCTGGGCAAGGTCTGTGTCGGAGGCGGGTAGGCTGTTTACAGCAGCTGCAACAACTGGGAGGCAGCAACAGCAGCTGCCATTCATTCACTCCCTCTAAGTGAGCACCTGGGGCTCATTCCCCAGTTGCCCACTACTTGTTACATGACTAGGGTCTTCATTACAAAACACTGACTTTCTGCAGAAGCAGCTGAAAACAAGGGGGAGGAGCTAGGGTAGCTGCTTCCACGGGTGGAAATTGGAGTCTTTCTCAGGGACTGGAGCCACCCACAAAACTGGAGCTGCCAGCTAACAGAAGGAATGGAGCCAGGAACTAACAATGGTAATAGAGATGCCAAAAGAAAAAAAATGTCTCTGGACAAAAAGGGAACAGAGAAGCTTAGTGGCCTGTTCAGAGGAGCAAGACAAGGTGAAGACACCTGGATGGCATGTCCGAGGAACAAACGGAGAAAGGAAGTGGCACGGAAACATCCTCATGAAAAAAAAATATGTAGGCAGTATAAAGATGCTAAAATTAAGATAGTTTGAGCCAGGACCCTAGTGCCTTATAAGTTGCCAGAATGGCACATGTGCATCGAGGGGTGGCTGGTGCCTCCTGAGTCTGGGGGGGGGGCACGATTTGTGGGTTGGCCCGCGGGTGGGCCAAAAGCCCCACGTCCACTGATATACTTCTGTGCCACGGCGTAGTGCCCCACCCCCTAACATACCACCAGCTTGTGCAGCAAAAAAACTGCCCCGTCCTGAGTAGTGCTGAGTCAGGGGCCAATCTCAAGGGGGGCACATGCCCCCCCCATGCCCCCACTACCTGTTGCCTGTGTGTGCATCACTACAAGGCAGTTGCAGTACTTCCAGCTGGGGAGTCTGCTCAGGAAAGAAGTGGCATAGCTGTCTTAGTATAGCCCACTCACCAGGCCCTACTGGCATGCATGTAGGGCCACATTAAACCAGCTACATGCTTTTCTAGTTTAGGAGGACGCATGCCCAGAGGGAATATGGCCTGTCTCTCTGCAGTCTTTTGAGCTGCTGAGACCCCTAAAATTAAGCTGGCCCAACCTGGATGTAGCTTTTAAGACAGCAGGGAAACATGTACTCAATGATGGGGAGAAGGTCCAGACAGTGAATGCATAAACAAAGAGGAAAGAGAGGCAGGGATGGAGAGGAGAAGAGAAGGTGTGAGATGACGCTGTGGTCCCCATTTTCAAGAAGGGGAGGAAGGAGGACCCGGGCAACTATAGGCCAGTCAGTCTCACCTCCATCCTTGGCAAAGTCTTTGAAAAAATTATCAAGGCTCACATTTGTGAGAGCCCGGCAGGACAAATTATGCTGAGGGGAAACCAGCACAGGTTCGTGGCAGGCAGATCGTGCCTGACCAATCTAGTTTCTTTTTATGACCAGGTTACGAAACGCTTGGACACAGGAGGAGGGGTGGATGTCGTATACTTAGACTTCAGGAAGGCCTTCGATACGGTATCCCATCCCATACTGGTGAACAAGTTAAGAGGCTGTGACTTGGATGACTACACAGTCCGGTGGGTGGCGAATTGGCTGGAGGGTCGCACCCAGAGAGTCGTGGTGGATGGGTCGGTTTCGACCTGGAAGGGTGTGGGCAGTGGGGTCCCACAGGGTTCGGTCCTTGGACCGATACTCTTTAATGTCTTCATCAGTGACTTGGACGAGGGAGTGAAATGTATTCTGTCCAAGTTTGCAGATGACACAAAGCTATGGGGAGATGTGGACACACTGGAGGGCAGGGAACAGCTGCAAGCAGATCTGGACAGGTTGGACAAGTGGGCACAAAACAACAGAATGCAGTTCAACAAGGAGAAATGCAAAGTACTGCACCTAGGGAGGAAAAATGTCCAGCACACCTACAGCCTAGGGAATGACCTGCTGGGTGGCACGGAAGTGGAAAGGGAACTTGGAGTCCTAGTGGACTCCAAGATGAACATGAGTCGGCAGTGTGACGAAGCCATCAAAAAAGCCAATGGCACTTTATCGTGCATCAGCAGATGCATGACAAA
>NW_005842422.1:254044-261215 GCF_000455745.1 Alligator sinensis
ACTCTTTCCTGCTTATGCAGGGGGTCGGACTCGATGATCTATTGAGGTCCCTTCCGACCCTAACATCTATGAATCTATGACAAAAGACCGATGTGCTGTGGTGCTCCTGTTGGTGGCACCCAGCTCTAAGGCCAACATACCAGAATATGGGAGTGAAGGAAATCACTGCAGTCTAGGGGAATTTCTGGGGAGATAAAAGTACCTGTGCAGCCCTTCCCCTGCTCACCAAATTTCTGTTGTGTTTCTTAGGGTTTGGACTAAATAAAGGGGGCACAGCTGGGGAAGTTTGAAGTAGTTGCTACTTGAGGTAAATTAAACCACACTTGAGGAGGGCTCCCATGATTGGCGAAGTGAGTTGTATCATCTGCTACTGGGTGGCACCAAATGCTTTTCTCCTGCAGTCCTATACTGAGCCCACTACATGTGAAGACAGAACTACTATCACTTTCAAAAACAGCAAAAAATGCACTACTATTTATCCCATCTCCAGGTAGGTCACTGCTGTAGCCATACTATCCTGAATGGCTTTGTGCTCCAATAGATGGGAAGGGAGGTGGCTCACAAGCCAGGGTCTCTACTAAAAAGTGGTGCACAATGTGCTAGAGTCCTTGGTAAAATCAAATCAGGTGTTACATGTGATCTGGATGATGCCCCTCGTCCCTGTAATCAGTTCAGGGCACATAAGTGAACAATGAAACATTAAACCAACCCATTCGGGGCAGCAGCTTTAGAAAGACACCAGATTTCAGTTCTTGTAGACATACCCACCTCAGAGGAATATTAGATGATACTCTAGCAAGGCAGCATGAAAACAAGACTATTTTTGTTATTGGAAAAAGCTCTCTGTGACAGAAGCCTGCTCTGCTGGGCAATGCACAGGAGAATAGATATGCATTACCCTGAGCGTAGGGCTGGAATGTCTTAGGCATCAATGTTTTAGAAACGTTTATCATAGGCTCACATAATGAAAAGGATTGCTAGCATTTCAGAGGGGATCGACAAGAACAATCGCTGACATAAAATCTTAGCTGGTGTTTTTCGAAGAAAGACTCATTAAAAGTAAACTTAAGACAATGAAAAGGCACTGGAGAAGGTATGGCAACAGCTTACATGAAAGAATTGAAATGAGCAGAAGAGAAGATAAAAGGCACAGAGCTTTTGCACAATAGCATATTCTCCTATAAACCACCTAATTCTCCTGCTTGGTATTCACCACTGTCAGGAGTCCTTTATAGCAGTGAATGAAGCCTTTATGTTTAGCCTCATTATCAGCTCAATGATAGAGGGCAGGCCATGCAAATGAAGTTCAGTACCAGTGATATGTCGTTAAAATGCTGCAATTTGTCAGCTTTTAGATAAACAAATGAGTAGCAGGCTGTGTGTGTGAAGTGACCCATGCTGCATTTATGTGATATTTTGCCACTTGGTCAGGAAAATGTTTTCGACATTGCTTTGGTGGGGTGTGAAAACATGTATTTCCAAAAATCTTTTATTAATGGACCTTTGCTGAAAATAGCAGGAGACTTGACTGTTTCATTGCTCTGTACCTCTGTTCTTTATTTACTATTGTATTTCCCTGATGTTCAGAAGCCAAGTCCTAATAGACCACAATCTGCTTCCACTGAATGCAGAAGCAAGCACCAGCAGAAGCCAGATCAGGACACCATCATTATGTACTGTGATGATTTGGAAAAGGCATAATGACACTCTTGAATATGGCAGTATATCTGAAGGAATGCATCCTGTGTTATGCTATCTGGGGCTTAATAAATCAGCAATTGCACAGAATTATATTGGGTTAGATCCTATTAGAGGCTATTGAGTCCCTGAAAAAACATTAATGCTTCCACTTCTGTAGCCTTCCACCATCTTAGCTTTAACACTGAGTCAAAAAAGCAGCGAGGATGAGAAAGGCCTAGCCACATTTCACATTACATGTTTTTGGAGACAAGGTGTGTGGAATAGGATCACGCTTAGGCACCCAAATCCACTTGGAGCAGAATAGGTGGAATAGAATCCTATTCAAATTTGGTATTTCCCTTCTTCTCCTTGCATTTCACTTTGCTTGGCAGTGTTATTTTCAGTCATAGTTGCTTTGAGACTCACGTTGACCCTTTCTTGGCGCCCGCTTCTCCTAGAGCTCGAATGGAGCATGCTTAAAGAATGGACAATACTCTTTTGCAATGGACTCTATTCCCCAGTCTCTTAAAGGGTTGTTAATGATGCCCTGGAAGCCAGGCACCCTAGAAATCAAATCCAATGAATTGTAACACTTTCTGAAAAGCAAGATTATGCTACAATGGGCTTTCAATCACCTCCGGGAGCACGTCTGTCTGAAAGCAGGCCTTCCTCAGATTATACACAGCTGTTGATCTGCCTAATGCTTTCACAGTTTCTCTGTGTTGCAGGAAAACCTTGGTGGCATGAGATCACCATCAATCTCAATCCTTTATATAAAGCGGAGTCACTAAAGTCTCATTTGCAGCCTCTTTTCTTCTGGGTCTACACACAAACTTTTCTGCTCATTCGAAGAGAATTATGTGGGCTTAATTAAGTGTAGTAACTTATTGGTAGCACAGTGCCCAATCAATGACATGTGCAGATGTGGTGTGAAATGATGGGGCAGCACTGTTGTGAAGAATACAAATCAGGGTGACGGCTATTATTTGTAAGCAAAAGAAGTTTTTTGGGACTCAATTATCCCATTCATTGTAATTGCAGTGCACCAGATGGTTACAATGCCAAAGAGTCTTCTGTGACCATAACATTTTTTTCTGAGCACCTTTTCTTCTTCTCCAATTCACCATACGCCGATTAGTTTCTTATTGGGTGTTTATTGAAGTGAGGGGGGCTCGGGAACAGATTTAGTGCATCAAGGAACAAAAGGGAGCGAAGATCCATGAATCAAAATAAGAGAGTGCAGCTTGCCTCTGTGGTTTTTCAGAGGCCTTGAAATAGTCGCTTTGCAGCTTATCTCCAATGACCTTCCCTCCCCTTCTTCCTCTCGCCACTTTTCCCCAAATTCAGAAGATGTAAGTGCATCCAGTCTGACCGGCTGCTATGCCGTCTGTCAAAGACTCTCCGGCCAAGTGAGCAGTTTTTCATTTAATCCATTGAGTTGTCCTCAATAAAATTAATTCCTTCTCATCGGCAGCATTGAAGAAGTGAATGAGAACAAAACCCAACCAAGCTGTGAATATAGTGCTGGTCATTAACCAGAGGCACCCAGCTCTGTCATCTGTTCGTCCCTTCATTGCATGGTACTGTTCATGATTTAAATAGAAAATAAAGGGGAGAGGAATATAAGAACTCAAAAGCTTCAAGGGCCAGAGAGTCTCAGCTGGTGTAAACTGGCTTAGATCTGCTGAACTCAATGGAGCTACACCCATTTACACCAGTTAAGGATCTGGCTGTAAATCTTTGAGGCACTTGCAGGACTCACATGCGCATCTGTTTGGAAGGATTCAAGGCAAAGAGCAATCTGTTTCAGGAGTGTCTCACATGCAATCTTT
The DNA here is from genome assembly GCF_000455745.1 of Alligator sinensis. Classification (NCBI taxonomy): domain Eukaryota; kingdom Metazoa; phylum Chordata; order Crocodylia; family Alligatoridae; genus Alligator; species Alligator sinensis. The sequence continues at coordinate 257,557 of NW_005842422.1, forward strand.
GCATGTGCAGGAAGGGGGAAAAAATCACAACACATTGTAGCCATATGTTGCTCATTTTCACTTCTGGAGCATCCTCTTTGGGAAACATATTTTCCAACTGGACACAGGTGAACATCCTACAGCTGAGACCATCTCAGCAAGCACCAGATGCTTTCAGCGTTGTTCAGAACTTCTTTCTCATGGCAAAATGTGAAGTATGTTGAAAATGAGTCGTGGTGCTTAGGATTTTCCCTTGGCAATATTCACTTCCAACCTGTTTTCTCTCCCCTAGCCCAGCAGTGCAGTGGAACCTCAGGACTCTAATGTTAAGTAGAGAAGAAGTATGTAGGCTACAGTTTCAGTGTACCTGTTGTTATAGTTACATTTGTTTGTTAAATATAATAATGGTGTTGAGAGTAATGCATTTATGACTTTCCTGCTTAAGACAACGGCATAGCTCTGGTGGCGTCGACTTGAAACTTGATCATGTGGTTTTAGAGGCTGGCAACCACATCCTACTTTGGGGTTAGCCAAATAAAACTATATTTTGGTTTAGTGCTGCTAGCTTTGAGGAAATGATGGTTATGATATTTGGGCCAGAGTTTATGTTTACTTAAACTATAGCAAACCATGGGACAAGAGTCCATTTTTCCTAACTTAACAAAGGAAAAAAACATAGTTCTTTTCCCAGCAATGTATCAAATGCTTTTTTTTTTTTTTAAAAAAGCTAGATTTTTGAAGGTGCTTTCCAATTTCAAGATACACATGCTGCAATGCCATTTGTAGACTAAAACTTAAACTGAAACAACACTGAGCTGCAATTCAAAAGCCCAAACTGAACATTGCAAGCTGTTTATTATTTGCAAACACACTGGGCTTGCTGACATGTATCACATAGATCTAATTTCAACCACGTCTTTTCTTTAATAAACAAAACATGCTGTACCAGCAGAGCAATAATCAAGTGATAATAACATCTGGCTTTCAGACCATGCATGGAGAAAGATCCATTTTCCTCCTAAAACAGCAGCAACAAAAAAAGAGGGAGTGAAGGAAAAAGTAGAATCCCAAACCTGTTTGGCCACTTTTAGATAACAATGAGACAGACTTACCAAGACAAAAATAGAAGTAAAATGCCCAACTCCTACAGACTACAATCTCCCCCCTGTCTCCTTAGTTTTTCACTGGGAATCAAATGCTTCTCTAAGATCTCTAAGAAAGCAGCATACATGCCCTAAGATACTACACATCCATTTTATAAGAAAGGCGCACCAGGAGGCAGAAGGCTAAGGCACATGGTTTAAGATTTGATTGTTTCCTTTTCTTGCTACAGTGCCTGCTAGGATGACTGTGGTTCCCATAATCCTGTTTTCTATCTGAGTTACATTCTTTGCCACACAAAGGAGATTTCTGGATTGCATTGCCTGTGAATTAGAGCATTTTATATTCTATATTGTCTGGGTTAGGAGTAATGCTTTGCATTTATTTGTATCTCATATCTAATTATTATAATGCTTTCTACAAATATTACCTTAGAATGCTACAGTCTTCAGTGCTGGGTAGGTAATTATTCCTGTTTTTGTATTACAGATCAATTTGGTCACAGGGCTAGACATGGACTTGATGAGGTTCACTTTCTGAGCTGGAAAGGAACCCTGGAGCCCCAGATTTTAGTCATGTGCTCTAATGCTGGCAGACAAGGTTCCTTGGGTGAATTTGATATCTTTTATTAGACCAACCCAAATAGTTAGAGAAAAGTTATTAAGCAAGCTTTCGGGTTCAAAAACCCTTCATCAGGCTAAGGAAGCTGCAGCAGTTGGTGTGTGCTCTTCCTGGATGGAATGAAAAGTAAAGAAGCCAGGGGCTGGGCTGGGCTGGGCTGGGGAGTCAGTTGCCAGGCAGATTGTAATGTGTCAAAAATCCAATGTCTATGTTTAGTCCCTGATCTCTAGTATCCAGCAGGTTGATGAAATGGAGCTCGTAGGCTCGTCTCTGGGATGTGTTGTGTAAATTTCCCTTGAGGATCAGGACTGAGAGGTTGGAGAGAGAGTGGCCCTCCTGTGAGAAATGTGCCCCCACCGGTAATTGGGTGTTTCTGTCTTTGATGGATTTCCGGTGTGCATTCATTCTGGTGCGCAGTTGTTGTCTGGTCTCTCCTACATATTTTCCATCAGGGCATTTGGTGCATTGGATGAGGTATACTACATTTCTGGAGGTGCGGCTGTAAGATCCTGGGATGCTGATGGCTCTGTTGTGGGGTGTAGTAATAGTGGGGGTGGTGGAGATGTGTTGGCAGGTTTTGCATTTCTTGTCATGGCACGGTCTGGATCCTTTTGGTGTGTTCTGGGGTTGAGGAAGTTTGCTTCTGGTGATGAGGTTGGCGAGGTTCGGTGCTTGTTTGAAGGCTAGGATGGGTGGCTCTGGGAAGATCTTTTTAAGAATAGGGTCTCTGTCTGGTATGGGTTGCAATTTTTTGAGGATTTTCCGTACAGGTTCAAGGGATGGGTGATAGGTCATAACCAGCGGTGTGCGATTTGTGGGGGGTTTTCTTCTGTACTGCAGCAGTTCTTCACGTGGTATCCAGGTGGCTCTTTCAAACATGCGATCTACCTCTCTGGAGGAGTGTCCTTGCTGGGTGAAAGCCTTTTTAAGATTGGTGAGGTGGCAATCCCGGGTGTTCTCTTCAGTAGAGATGCGGTGGTATCCGAGGGCTTGGCTGTATATCACAGCTTTTGCTGGCACAACTCTCCCACTAACTGGATTGAATAGTCATTATCTTATGCACAGAATTTGTATCATGGGTTTACTAATATGTAGGAGAAAGATAAAAGAGGTGCACATAGAGGTTGCTGCTGTCATAGTGATCTTAAGGAGATAAAACAGAAACCTCTTTCTTTCTGTGGGTCAAAACAGCTATATTTGGTCAATTAGCAGCCTTATGATCTGCTCTGCAAGACAGAGAGCACAATTCTGGTCTGAGGGGAGTCAGCTACCAGCCTCCCTTTGTCCTCAGTAGGCACAAGATTTCATACTGGGTGCATCTATACATGCAATTAATTTGAAGCAATAAATTTTGGAGCAGTTTGAGCGTGGGTAAACTACTCCCAGGTGTAGCAACTACATGCAAGCCTGGGACAGCACCAATTTGAGCTGGGGCAGAGCAGTTTATGCCAGGGCCACTCAGCCCCAGGCTCTGGGTGATGGCATCAGGCGGTGGGGGGCCTGGCTGGGGCACGAGGGTACTGAAAGTGCAGAGCCATGTGGCTGGGCTGACCAGGAGCAATTTATACCCATGGTCAACATCTACATGTCCATTTAATTGCAGTTAATTACCTCAGCAAAAGATAGTACTGTCCCCGGCAGTACTATCTTATGGCAGTATTAATTAATTTACTATGGCCTAAAAATGCCACACGTGTAGACGGTGATGCTTTACTCCTCAACTAATTTGCTTATTCTCCAGTAAAGCACATGTGTAGATGCAGCTACTGCCTCTTCCATTATGCCATGTATACTTCATTAAATCATGCTGAAGCAACACTGGATCCATATCTACACTAGAATCAGAACCATGTTTAAACATGGCTTCAGATAATAGCATTTTGGCACAGTTTGCACGAGTTTTGGCCATATATTTTTCTTATTGGATCTATGCTAAGTCAAACTGGGCTTTAGCCTTC
>NW_005842422.1:261246-269763 GCF_000455745.1 Alligator sinensis
TCTTTCCCTTGATCATAGCAAGTCTCTGGGATAGATCCATGTCTTAGTTCTCAGACTCATAAAAGCTTACATCAGTCCCAGCTTCAAAAGTGTTGTTTGGAGTCCTGGTAGTCATTGTTGTAAGAACAAATTGTGTTAGTTGTGTGCAAAAATAGAACCAAACCTTGTTTTAACCATGTTCCTAGCCCATGCTCTAGTCTTGAACACTTATAAAGAGAGAAATGGTGCCAAACTCTGCCCTGACTTCCACTTCCATAAAGCCTGAGTAACTCTCCCAATTGTATTAGAACGTAATTGGGGGGAAATACGGTATGTGAGAGCAGTTTTAGACCCATTGTCTTTGAACAGCTGCCAGTGAAGCATTGGGAGCTAGAGGGGCTGAGGCAACCAAGAATATTGAATGGACACTTCAATGAGGAGAGACACCTGAGGTCATAGGGCAGTTCCTGTGCTGAACTACTACTTTGTGCGATCATTTGTCTTAGTTTCTGAGCACCCTCTTCTCCGACATAAGATTTACATTTGCTTTTTATTGTTTTTGATGTTGTTGCAAATATTTCTGAAGAATACAGAAGCCTCAACCAAGCCAGGATCCCATTTTGCTGCCCACAGAAGAAACACACTGTAAATGGGACTCTGTGCGAAGGAACTTAGGTGCCTTATTCCCATTCAAATACATACTTCAATATCTTTGAGGTTTTGGGCTCATACAGTCTAGTAGCAGGATGGAATAAGTGGCTGGACAAGGGAATAGAAACAAAAGAATCTCTTCTGTTTGGGCTGATGCTGTATCTTTTTTTACATAAATCAGTATATTTCTATTGACTTCATAGAGAACTACACCAATTATGGTAGCTGGGAATCTGGTCCTAGTCATACACAGTCAGAAATAGTAAAAACCACAACAGTCATATTTATACATCAATTAAAAAGATGATTTATGTTAGGGCATTTACAGGAACATATATTTGGGGTTATTTTTTGTTTTAACTCAACTTCCTCATTTATTATAGAAGCCAGTCATAAATTGTTGTGACATTTTGCATTGGGATTTTTTTCTGATGGTGCCCTTAATAGAGAGAAGAGCAGAGAGAAGATATTTTCTTATCTGTTTTGCTTTGATCTTATCTATTGGTGGATATAGCCCAGTTCTGCACAAGTCTTATGTTTGTGCTGTTTACCCTGAGTACAATGATACTTATTTGCAACAAGGCCTGAAACATCATGAGCAGGGATTGGATTTTTCGTTTGCTGTGGAAAAACATGTCAAAAGGTGGATTTTCTCCTTTAAAAGAGGAAAACACATATTTTCTCCTTTAAAGGAGAAAAACCTGAGAAACCAGGGGTTTCCCCTTGCAGACTGACAGAGTTTCAGCCAGCAAGAGGCTGCATGAGGCTAGGGAGAGCAGGATGCAGCGAGCATATGGCAGTCAGGCAGTGTGGCAGAGAGCAGCTGCCAGAGCTCCCTTCAAGTCAATGGGGGCTGGGGGTGGCATAGGTGATGCCCACATCCCCTGTTCCCCACACACACATCGCCTTCCTCACACACTGGGGATCTGAGGCCTGGGAGAAGAGGATCAATGGGTCGGGAGTGAGGGGCACCAGCAGGGCTGCAGGGGTTGAGGACTGTGGCTTGGGACTTAGGGGCACAGGCAGGGCCAGGGGGATCTGGCAAGAGTGAGAGGCACCAGCAGGGCTAGAAGAGGGGCAAGGCATAGGCTGCAGAACAGGGTGGGCCACCCGGGCCATGGCCCGACCGACTTTTAGCAGGTTAATTTATATAATCCACAAATGTGCAATTGTCATTCCAGTTAAAATTGTATAGCTATTTTTTTAACTGCATAGCTGGCTAAATAGTAAGCTATACTTCTGCTTTGTTTGTGCCTGATGTGACGTTTCCGACCAACATGTGTCATTATGTAAATTGCCTGTGCATACGTTCCAGCTTACATCACAAAAACACATTCGGGACGTCAGGAAAAAAAATAAAAATGAAATGAAACAAACCCATTACAGACTTTTTCAAAAGTAAACAAAACAAAAGAGATGAAAATACAACACAAGCGCCACCAGCACCACTACCAGAATCGACTAAGTAAAAGACAGACCTCCATAATGAGGTTGAGAAAACAGTTTGCACTGCTCAGTTTGCTCCTCAGTTTGCACTGCTGACACCCACTGCTCCAGCGAATGCTGCACGGATTTTGCCAAACCCTGTCAACCAGATGACCCAGCAGTGGTGGACTGCACTAAAATGGTACAGGGAACTGGATCACCAAAGCAAACTTGATCAGTTCAATTGAATTGGTTCAAAGACTTTAATTGCCTAACTTTGAGTGAAACATGAGGCGAACTGTTCTGCACACAGTGCCGTTTCTGTACAGTCAATGGCCTACACCTGACCAAAAAAAATGAGGGTGCATTTACTGTTAGTGGTTTTCAGAATTGGAAACATGCTGTCAAATCCTTCTGAGAACATGAAAAAACAAAATGTCACTGGGAAGCCACAGCTCAGATGCAAACATATATATGTCACATCAACCAAGCATTGCTACTCAGCTTGACTCACAACTCAAGGCTCAACAAAAATGTAACCGAGAAATGCTAATTAAATAGCTAACATCCCTTCATTTCCTAATGGGACAAGGACTGGCAATAGAGTCACAATTCCAAAACTGGCAATCTATATCAGCTCATGCAACTTCACACTGAGAATTGCCTTGATCTTAGCCACTGGCTCTCTGAGAAAAAATACACGTCCCATGCTGTAATCAACTAATTAATTCATTTCTTTGCAATGGATGTCTTACAGAGACTGCTTTCAAAGATGGATGAGGTGGGATTTTACTTTATTCTTGAGAACGAAACAAGGTATATTGCAAACAAAGAACAACTGGTCACTTTATTTCACTGGGTAAACACAAATTACACAATACACAAAGATTTCATTGGCCTCGGTGACTTACCTAAAACCGACTCCTCTGCCATCTATAGTGTGCTATCCAACAATTTGATATGCTGTAACATGCCACTGGGTCTATGCAGGGAGCAGGCATATGATGATACAGCTAATATGTCCAATCACATATGTGGTGTTGCTGCTCAATTTAAGCAAAAAAATCCTGCAGCCATTCATATTCATTGCTTGGCACACTGCATAAATCTGTGCCTGCAAGATGCGGCGAAAAACTGTAAAGCAGTTCGGGATGCATTGGACTTGGTTTTAGAGGTGACCCATATCATCAAGCAGTTCCCAAATCGAAACCATCTGTTTGAGTCTTTAAACAAAGAATTAACCCTGGAGAGTCAAAACCTGCACACCCTCTGTCTGACACGATGGACTGTCCGCACCAGTGCAGTGAAATCCATCATAGATAACTACAGTGTTCTTTGTACTGCAATGACACAGATTAACGAGGAGTCACACGATGAATATGGTAGAAGAGCTTATGGCATTTTGGCAATGCTAGAAAGATTCAGTACATTTTATGGTCGGCATCTCTCCTACCTTGTCTTCTCTGCCACTGAACAGTGATCCAAAACATTACAAGTGGTTAACACAACACTACAGGATGCACAGAAAGCCACAGGATGCCACAGATATGACACATGCTCCTGTGTTGCCAAGGCACCAGAGACCCCCAAAAAGACTGGATGGGGGAGAAGCTGGCTACAGCAGAATGTTACAGGAGACAGTATTACAAAGTTTTGGATTTGCTTGCATGTGAACTGGCTCATCATTTCAATCAGAAAGATATTGATGTGGCAATTGACCTGGAGAAGCTTCTGCTCACTGCAGCTAAAGGAGACAATGTCACTTTTGCTCCCACAACTTTGGAATTGTACGCTAGCAATTTTGATTCTGATCACTTGCTTACACAGTTGAAAATGTTGCCGGATACAATAAAAGAGTCTGAAAACAAACCCACAATGGCAACAACCATTAGATCAATCTCAGATGTAATGAATGTGGTGCCTGTGGCAAAGACATTTCTGCCAGAGGTGCACAAACTACTTCATTTATACTACACAATACCCATGACTATGGCAACAGCAGAGAGATGCTTTTCCAGACTCTGTCATGTTAAAAATTACCTGTGATCTACAATGACTCAGATGAGATTGAATGACTTAATGTGTGCCTACAGTCACAAGGAAACCCTTGCACAGACATACATTACCGCAACTGCAGCTGAGTTTGCACAACAAAACGATTGCAGAAGGACTTTCTTTGCAAAGTTTGACACACATGGACAAGGAAATAGCACTTCCATATTCACAAGCAAGGAGCTGACAAATATTGGTGAGTCTTATAACTTGATGTTTTTCAGTTACTCTTCCTGTACTACTGCACAGAGTGTGATTTTTGTAACTTAATAATTTTGCGATTAGCATTGTGTGGTAATAATAATCAATTATACTCTATATGTATTACACGAAGAATGTATGTAAGAAAGAATGGCATTAAGTGTAAATGTAAAGTAAGAAATCAGTGGTGGAAACTGGTGGGGGAGCCTGGGGGGTTGGTTGGTTTGTTTGGCCCCCCCAACCAAAAAGGCATTCCATGGCCCCTGGGGCAGGGGACTGTGTGTTGGGAGTGAGGGGCATTGGGCTGGATGGGAGACAGTAGGTCAGGGGAGAGGGGCACCAGCAGGATCAGGAGGCTGTGGGTTGGGAGTGATGGGCAACAGCATGAGCTGGAGTAGAGGCAGAGCACCAGCATATCATCGCTGCTCAGTACCACAAAGCAGAGGGGAGGAACAGCAACAGCTGGACCCATGTCCTAGTGAGCAAAGGGGACAGGGGGGAGCTCTGATTTTGTATAATAAAAAAATCAAATGCCAAAATATATAAGTATTTAGAATTTATTTTATTATAATGATTGAGGCACAGTTAGGCTTCAAAATTGCTTTAAAATTGTAAACATATCAATAAAATATTGTGTTCAACTGATAAATCTCTCTCTCTCTCTCTCTCTCTCTCTATATATATATATACATGTATGTGTGTGTATATATATGTGTGTGTGTGTGTGTGTGTGTGTGTGTGTATGTATATATGGTGGCACTGCATTTCAATCAAAGAAAAATGAGGATTTGGGGTTTTTTAATCAGAGAATTTTGATTTTTTTACCAGAGATTTTTGGATTTTTAAACAGAGAAAACCAGAATCCCTGGTCATGAGACTGACCTCAAGTTTGTATCAAAACTTGAAACACACTGCAAATTCAGAGAGAGGTTCGTAAAGTTTCACCAAACTGGTCAATACATTTTCAAGACTCTAGTACTGTGGAATGTTTCTCTCTAATGAATCTTTATATATCATTTTAAAAACACAAGTTCTTTCAATTCCTTGCCCTCCTTTTGTATGCCTTTTATTGTTTGGATTCGGCCACATACTGACTGTCAGAAGTTCATTTACAAGATCAAGAGGTGCATGGTGGAATTATAGCTTGTTTTATTTATGGGATATCTAAAATATATAGTTCCAGTTGACTCTGTCAAATGTTCCCTTCCTCCCCACCATATTTAAGGAAATGACTAAAATAAGAATAATATTTACGCTGATTAGTGTTAAGGTCAAAAACAGTCATATCTTTTTTATGTCTGTTAATTTTACTATAAATACTGTTTGCTTAGGATGGCTTGTTTAGTTATAATGGTTTCCAAGCCTCAGGACCATTCTTTTCCAGTAGATCATTCATAACTATGGATATTAGCTGATGCTTGACATCACAGTTGGTTGAGTTTTCTGCATTATTTTCAGTTCTATTATAAAAGGTGGTTTTGTGTCTCAGTGCTATTCAGCTCATCTTCATTTAATTAACAAGTAAACGGGTATTTGTTTCCTAAAGTATAGGTGAAAATAGGGTCTCAGAAAGTCAATAGAAATTTGGAATCTGGAAGTCAAGCTAGATTCTTTTTGCCTCATGAATTACTCAAGAGTGAAGGTTTCACAGCCAAAATGTAGCTCATAGTTCAGCTGATAAAGCATAAGCTAGGTTTAAGTGATCAGAAACTGGTTTAAACTTGTAACAGAACAGATGTTCAGTGCACATAAACCAGCTTGAAAATGGCTGAAACTGGTTTGAGATAAACAGGGTTGAATGTAGCATCAGACTTAACTGATTTGACTCAAAACAGTTTATGCAATGTCTGTCTCAGACCCCTTGCTGGTTTAAGTTAAATCACAGTCCCCCACCGTCCTGGCATGGTCTCTGGGCTGGGCAGAGCAATCTGCTCCACAGCAGGGCTAGCCCCTCCCCTCTGCTCCCTGGCCAGAGCTCTGGCAGAGACTTGTGGGCACAGCAGGGTCTGCTGGCTTTCCTGTGCCCTCCTCCTGCCCCCTCACCACTCTCTGCTTAAGCATGCATCCCTTCCTCCTCTCTGCCATAGCACAGACCATAGCCAGCACGTGGTATGCTAGCTAATGCTGTGTAAGGCTCCAGCAGAGACTACAGACACAGCAGGGTCTGCCTGGCTTCCCCCTGCCCTACCCCCACCCCTCGCTGCTCAAGCAGGAAATCCACACCCCCATCCCCCATCTCCCACAGCATGGACCCCAGCCCCACAGACCCTAGGCACATGGTATGCTAGCTAATGCCAAGAGGTATCTCTGTGTGCATCTCTCTCAAATTTCACTGGGGCTGGCAGGCAGAACAGTGACTGCTTAAGGCTGTTTGGAGCTAATCAAAAGGTCAGCCAGTAAGCTGTTTAAAAAGTTGGAAGTAATGGAGAGAGGCCATTGTTTTGTTAATCAGATAATAAAGACTGTTATCACTATCAGGCTCTAGATGGCTTGCTTGCCTGTCAGTTTGCTGCAGACACTATGACAAAGCAGGGATTGAACAGTTCTGTATCATCAACAGATGCATGCACTGCACACACACACACACACACACACACACACACACACACCCTCCCCCCTTGCCTCAGAGTGCTAGCAGGGGTCTGGGGTCTAGCAAATCTCCTGCCCCTTGAGAAGCCAGTGGGGAAAAGCCTTGGATAATGCAGGCAGACCTCCCCGATGAGAGAGTCCTGTGGGGCCTGGCCACACCCCACTCAGCTCAGCTCACTGCAAGAGGGAAGAGAGGGCTGCTCTAGCACCCCCTGGCTTCTTACCTGAGCCACTGCAGGCATGTGCCTGAATTTCCTCAGTCTAGAGAGAATGTCTGTCTCGTTTTAAACCAGTTCAGCCTAACCAGGTTAGACTAACCTGCAAAGATTGGATCAATTCAGGCTCAGGCTTTTTGAATGTCTGTCCCTAGCCCTAGTGTAACTATATTGATTCCAATAGAGGTTACACCGGCTGGTAATCTGGCCCTGAGTAACCATAGGGACACATTGCTCCAGGTCTATGTTTGGCCATAGAAAGGCACAAAGGACATGTTTGAGTTGGTCACAGCTTTGCCAGTTTCCCACAACAGCAGCATAGGGAAGTAATAATTAGATCTGAAACAGTATTCCATGAAGAAAGCTGCTGTTTTGATACACTCATGTACTGTTTTTATAAAGTTATATTGATTGAGACATAATTTAATTTAGAGGGGAAAAAAGGTTTAGAAAATGTCAACATTTTCAGGCTTAAAAGCTTTGATATTTTTCATTCAATGTGACGTGACTTTATTGCAAAAATTACTTCATTTTACATTTTTTAAATATGCTGCTGGGTTGATCTCTCCATGCAATAAGAGTTGCAAATGTAACTAGAGTGGGACCCCAATGAACAAGTGCCCTGGGTCAGTAGGATTTCAGCAGTGGATGCTGGAGTCATACAGGAACCCATCTGGAAGGGCAATCTGTCCTTTTAGAGTCTGAGTGGTTTCATATGAATATCAGCTGCATTCAAATAATGGAATAGTCCATCATCACCACCCCTACCCTAGCTGCCACTACAAATGAGTCAGATGCATGATTTTGTTTTCCCCTGTTCTAAGCACTAAATGCCAGAGGTTAAGGATGGTTTTGCCACAAGCCCCGTGAAAGGTGCTGCACAGAGTTCATGTCACAGTTTGGCCTTGAAAGGCATACTTAGCACAATGTTTGTTGCCCAGTACACTGGCTCATTCACTGAGGGGTAGTAAGCACAGAGACTTCATCATGCCTTGTTTCCTGTTCCTATTCAAGCAAGAATAGGAGTAGAAGTTTGCAGAGGCTGCTCTCCTTCCCTCCATGCTACAGGCATGTGGATTGAGCTAATGTGCTTCTCCACTTCCTTTCTAATGGGTGTAGGTCTGAAGAGTCTGCAGTTCAGACCTTCAGAATAGGACAGAATTTCCTAAAACATTGGAAATTTTGGACTCAAGGAAAAAATATAAGCTTTCGTAAAGCTTAAGCACTGCCTCAATGGCCGATGAAGCTGTTTCTCACAACTGGAAGCATCCTCAAAACCCTTGCATGGCCTGCCTCTAATGCATTTCATTTTTTCCCCTCAGGCACTATGTGTTTCTGACCATCCCTTCTCCCAGACTCCTGCTACTGCCCCAACCTGTTGACAATGCCACCCGATGTTTTTCAG
>NW_005842422.1:269794-272613 GCF_000455745.1 Alligator sinensis
ATGGAGGGAAGGCACTTCCTGATGCACTGCAGATGTCTGACTTTCTAGTGGTGCTTTCACATGGAACACAAAGTGTTTGAAGAAGATTTAACACTGTGACTAAATTCTCAAACCTGCAAACTCTAAGCGAAGCCCATGCCCCCATCCAGGCTGAAAAGGGCAAGTTAATGAAAGAAACCCCCACTATAGCAATTCTCAGGGTGCATGAAAAGAAACCTAAATCCCCCACATTCTCAATGCTAATTAAGCAATAATGATCAAGGTATAGAGTATTTCCTGGGGATTAATAACTAACTGGGAGGAGATGATGACCCCAGACAGTCATTAATCCCCAGGAAATGCCCTGCATTGAGGTTGTTATTACTAGTCCAGCATCAATATGTGAGAAAAGTGGTTTAAAATAGTCTATTTTGTTGGTTTTTAACTGTTTCTTCTTCCTGGAGGAGAGATTCTCAAGTCTGTCAGCCAATCAGATGGTGCAGTTTTTTCCCTCTAGATCCCATTATGGTTAGAAAAAACACATTCAAATCAGAGCTTCTTATAAGCACGTTTGGGTCACTGTATCTTAATGTTCTTTAAATGAATTAATAAGTTACAGGGTCAGATTCTGAAAGGTGGTAAGTAACTTTGGTCAAGCGTGTTCAGATTGCATGGTGTTATAGATGCTTAGCACTTCGGTGCCTTAAATGATCTGCCTTATAAGATGAAATTTTAACTTCCTATGATCCAGATTCTAGACCATTTATTTCAATGGAAATTTTGCCATTCACTTCAGGGTATCAGAACTCAATCCCAAGTGTAGAGAGCTTCTGAGGATAGATTGGTCCAGCAACAGAATCATAGGAAAGTACAGCTGGTAGGGTCCTCACAATGCCATCTAGTCCAGCTCCGTGATCCAGCATGTGGTAAACAATGAAGTAATCAACAAAAAACCACTATAACAACCTCTCCCCCTCAAAGAGCAGGGCCATAGAATGTCTACGATCCAACCACCAAATAGTAATAAAACCAGCAGATAAAAAGAAGGAGCTATAGTTATCCTTAACCATGAAGACCACATAAAAGAAGCCAATTCTCTGACACCACCTACTATGAAAAACTAGAGGAAGATCCAACTTCCCTTTTCACCTCAAAACTCAAAACCACCATCACATAATTTCCATCTTAACTACAAGAAAAACTTCATATCCTGATGCTTCCACTAGCAAATCCAGAGACAGTTTACACAAGCCCTAAAATGCACAAACAAGAGAACCCAGGCAGAAGTATAATTTCCAACCATGAAGCCCTAACTGAAGAAATATCAGGTTTCATCGAATCCATTCTAAAACCTCTTATCACCCAAAGACTGAGTTTTACCCAAGACACAACAGACTTTCTGTGAAAACTCAAACACATAGACGTATGGTAACCCTAGAGAATACCCACGATTGCCACTTCACAAATCTCAAAAGGGCATTCACTCAAGAAGAACACTCCTCCAGAGAGATAGATCACACTTTTGAAAGTCACCTGGATACACATGAAGAATTGCTGCAGTAAAAGAAGAAAATCCCCACAAGACGCATATCATTAGTTATGACATACCACCCTTCCCTGGAACCTACATAGAAAACCCTCAAACAGCTGGAACCCATACAAGAAGAAGACCCCATTCTTAAAGAGATCTTTCCAAAACCACCCATCCTAGCTTTTAAAAAAGCCCCAAATCACACCAAATGGATCCAGATCATGCCAGGACAAGAAATGTTAAACCTGCCAACACATCTCTACCAGTCCCACCATAACTACGCCGCACAACAGAACCATCGCCATTCCTGGATCTTACATCTGCACTTCCAGAAATGTAATATATCTTATCCATAGCACTAAATGCCCTGATGGAAAATATGTAGCAGAAACCAAACAACAACTGTGTACCAGAACGAACACACACTGAAAATCCATCAAAGACAAAAATACCCAATTACCGGTGGGTTCCCTCTTCTCACAAGACCACTCACACTCCAATCTCTGCATTCTAATCCTCAAAGGGAATTTACAAAACACTTTTTATAGAAAAGCCTACAAACTTCACTTCATAAATCTACTGAATACAAAAAATCGTGGGCTTAATATACACATTTATGACATAACCTGCCTAACATCTGCTGGGAGACACAGACAGCAAAGTCCCACCGTTCATGCACGTTCCTATCCTGCATACAGGACCTCCACCTGACACAGGAGGTACACGGTCCCACTAGGGGGAATGCCTTACTGGACCTGGTATTGGCAACGGGGGATGATATGGTAGGGGACCTACAGATTGGTAGTCACCTGGGGGACAGTGATCACCAAATAATAGAATTCACCATAAGAAGTCGAGTGGGTAAGGTAACTAGTAGGGTGAAAGTGCTAGACTTTAGGAAAGCTGATTTCAATGAACTCAGGTGATTAGTCAAAGACACACTGCAGAGTAGGAGTTTTGAAGAGATGGGAGCCCAGGAAGGGTGGCTGTACCTTAAGGAAATGATCCTTCAGGCACAGAGGGAGACGATCCCAATGTGAGGAAAAAGAGGGAAAGGGGCCAGGAGGCTTCCTTCGTTGACCAGAGAAATCCAGGGCAGCCTGTGGACTAAAAGGGGAGCATATAAAAAGTGGAAACGGGGAGAGATTACCAAAGAGGAGTATACCTCCTCTGCTCGCACTTGTAGGGAGGCAGTTAGACAGGCCAAAGCTACCATGGAGCTGAGGATGGCATCCCAAGTAAAGGATAACAAAAAATTGTTTTTTAGATATATAGGGAGTAAAAGGAAGGCCCAGGGTGGAATAGGACC
>NW_005842422.1:273461-273732 GCF_000455745.1 Alligator sinensis
AATGACCTGCTGGGTGGCACGGAAGTGGAAAGGGATCTTGGAGTCCTAGTGGACTCCAAGATGAACATGAGTTGTCAGTGTGACAAAGCCATCAGAAAAGCTAATGGCACTTTATCGTGCATCAGCAGATGCATGACGAACAGATCCAAGGAGGTGATACTTCCCCTCTATCGGGCGCTGGTCAGACCGCAGTTGGAATACTGCATGCAATTTTGGGCACCGCACTTCAAGAGGGATGCGGATAACCTGGAGAGGGTCCAGAGAAGGGCCA
>NW_005842422.1:273776-324216 GCF_000455745.1 Alligator sinensis
TTCAGCCTCCGCAAGAGAAGGTTGAGAGGCGACCTTGTGGCTGCCTATAAGTTCATCACGGGGGCACAGAAGGGAATTGGTGAGGTTTTATTCACCAAGGCGCCCCCGGGGGTTACAAGAAATAATGGCCACAAGCTAGCAGAGAGCAGATTTAGACTGGACATTAGGAAGAAGTTCTTCACAGTTAGAGTGGCCAGGGTCTGGAACGGGCTCCCAAGGGAGGTGGTGCTCTCCCCTACCCTGGGGGTCTTCAAGAGGAGGTTAGATAGGCATCTAGCTGGGGTCATCTAAACCCAGCTCTCTTTCCTGCCTATGCAGGGGGTCGGACTCAATGATCTATTGAGGTCCCTTTCGACCCTAGCATCTATGAATCTATGAATCTATAACATCTGATACTGCAGGTAACCTGGCTCCAGCTGACCAGTTACATTCCTTCACATGTTTCCCTCCCTTCCCCACCTCCCCTCCTATCTTTACCCTTTGTCTTCTAAACTTCCACTCATTTGCATTTTCACAGACCTGCTTGTTGTAAATTAGCTTCTTTTCTACCTTGGAGAATGCATAATTCCAGCAGAGTCTCCCTGTGCCTGGTGATGGGTGTTTGTGTCTGAGAGCTGGCAAAGAACTATTTTCCAACTATTTAGTGGGTCTAATAAAAGATATCACATCTACCCAAAGAACCCTGCTTGCCTATGTCCTTAGACCAACATGGCTACAACCAACAACCCCAAGTACTTACAGCATTTTCAATGTTTTCCTTGATTAGGGCAAATGACCAGTAACCATCTGTATGTGCAGCCATATCCTTAAGCGTATGCTTAACTTCAAGCTCACAAGTCCTCTTGATAGGAAGAGAGTTACACACACTTAAAAAGTACTTAAATAAATTGGGACTGAACTTTGTGGCAGTGATTCTGACCCCAGGGGTGTTCACTGTACAACATGATTCAATGAACTGTCCAGATTGGACCTGTGATAGCAGCAGCAGTTACCTCATCTTAAATCTCTTTCTTTCTTAATGCTTATGGACATGGGCTTTATTTAAAGGGCCATCATTAGATCTGTCCAAATACAACTGAAAAATGCTAGAGAGAAATGTTCTTTTTATTATTTCCATTGCTGGTGTTCAAAATCTAATGAAAACAGAACAGTTACTAACTGCTAAATATCTCCCTATAGCACTTGTAACCCATAAAATGGATTGTGTTATGAGCTCAAGAATGAGGGACTGGAACTGACCATAAAGAAAAGAGAAAGAGATATAGCTATTTTTATCATTCAAGATGGCTGGGGGTGGGGTGGGGTAGAAGGTGAACAGTATAAACGGTAAGGTGAATTCTGTTTTTTTATTTGTTTTTACTTAGAATTTCAATAACAAAATGGGTTAATGATGACACAAGTCATTTAGTATTTAATAATATTGATATTTTAACCTGAGTCCATTTAAGAAGCAAATTAGTTTTGGCCCCATTCTCCATTGTCCTGAACCTTTCTCAGCTAAGTTTAGTCAAAGTTATGCAAAATATTGTGCCTAAAGAGAGCTGCAGTAGGAGTCTGGAAATCTCAGATAAGCAGGCTCTTTCAGTCTCAGCTCTTTTGTTTCAGGTATCAGCAGAAAACAAGCAGTACAGGGACCAAAATGTAAGACATAATGCTGTGAAGTGCTTCCTAACTATAACTGCCTTTCCCACACCCTACAGATTCAGTGACAGAGGAAAGTGCTCAGGACCATCCAGGACTTAGTGGATGAAAATTAATTAAAATAATTTAGTTGGATCCAAATTGCTGGAGGGAGCAGATAGTAAGGGTGATTTTTTTTCCCCAGTTTTGCTCGTTACCAGTGATAGCATCAGAAGAGGAAAAAGGACTCATACACCAATGCCAAGGAGTGCAGAGTGTCAGTACCCTAATGTGCTGGACAAATCAGTGAATTCAAGCAGTGCAGGGAGCTCTCCTCAGAAGCTTTTGCAAAGTCCCACTTTTAGCCTCTATGTAAATCTCCTCACTTTGCAGCAACATCAAATATTAATAACATAATGTCAGAGTTCTGGTAAGATGTATATAGGAAAACTATGCTGAAAATGTCCCAGTTATTATACATTCCTTTGCAATTAATATAACACTATACATTTGATTTAAATACCTTTTTGCTTATATGATTCAAACATACTTCCCAAATGGACTTCAGTGTTCAGTAGTGGATACTTAAATATAGTGCTACAGACAAGAAAAACACTGTAACCCAAACCTGCTCATTTAATATTTCTGTAAAGAATGGAGTAGGTACACAATGTCTTCTTACGTTGGAGCCAGGGGAACATGCTTGTTAGATGAAAATTAATAATTTTTTGAAAGTAGAACCAATGCTTACTACTACTCCATACCACAAGAGCAGTCACTTGGTATAAGGTTTCATGTTGGCCTATTTCTTATTAGCTTGGCTAAGCTGGCATCAAGGGGCTATCGCCTGTCAAAATATCAGGAGGACAAACAATTGACAAAGCCACCACTTGAGAATGTTGAGTAAACTGGGTAGAATGCAGTGAAAGAAGTTAATATGCACGCTGGCACACAGTGCCAGCTCAAGCCGTGAGAACCACTTATGTGATAATTGGTCCCTCACAATATCTCCTGCTCTGTAAAGCATTGTCTTGGGCTTGTCTTTCAGCACAGGAACTGATCTCTTTGAGACACAATGAAATAACCCCCCCCCAAAACCCCCCACCAGCTGACAGGAGAGGAATTCAGGTGGGAAAGCTTGCCATTTCTGAGAGACTCCAAACAGTTTCAGGTAACTCCAGACTCGCCCAGGGTCAGTGGAAAAAAGCAGGCTGTTTTATTCAGAAGAAAGAGCAACACATTTATATGCACTCGTTTATTCAGTACAGATAGAAATGTGCAGCCTCTGGGATTCACAGGGTCTTACACTCAGCTTTTATCCACCTTGTTGTCCAACCCTGAAAAAAATCCGTATTGTATAAAATGATCATTGAGGAGGTGGAAGAAATATAAAACCAAGGCCTCAGAACAGAAAGAGAGAGCACTAACAGGGCCAGTAAATTCGCCAAGTTGTTATTCAACTAATATGGTGGCATAAACAGTCCATATATTTAGCAGAATAACAGCCCTTACTGCACAATATTTGATTTTGTTACCAAATTTGCCCATTACTTTGGGGTGTGCTCATTTATTAGGGATAGTTTCTAGGGTCTTGGTGATTCTGTCAATGTGCTGCTTGTGTTACTATACGGAGCTGTATCTCTCCCTTCTGCAAGCCCTCACCCCCAGTGGAGCTATCTTGCAGGACTCAGTCTCAATGGGCTGGGTTCCTCCAGTCACCAAATCAGTCATACACACAAACACACACAAATTAATGTGACACGCCTGACCTGGCCGGGCTGATCAGCATGGATAGGCTGACACCCTCATATGCCAAGAATCAGTTCATAAGAGCAACAATAAAAAGCAGTCAAACACAAGCACACAGGTGAACAGAATCCCTCTGAATCCGGCTGGGTGTCCAGCTGACACCCTCATGGGCCAGCATTCAGTTCATAAGGGCATGTCTGAGTCAAACTGGGTCAATCAGCCTGTACAAGCTGATCCCCTTATGTGTTTCAAACTCAGCACGTCCCAATCTTTGGCCTCTTGATGAGCAGACCCCACAATAATTTGGGCTTCACAGGGATCTTTAGCATAGGTAAAAGAAGCGTTGCTGCAGAGCACGGGAAGAAAGAGAAGCAGAGAAGGAAAAATATACCCAATTACTACCAGTTTGACTATAAAAGTTATTTATTGCTAAGCATATGAAATATATAACAGTACTAGTAGTAATAGACATGCAAAAGAAAAACAAACACCAACAATGACAATACTACCCTGGTTTCACTAAGTATTTGGGGAAACTTAGCTCAAGCTTAACTGATACAGTTCAGGTTCAGAAGTTTATGCCTAGAAAGAAGACAGAGAACGCTGGGATCTCACCTAGTCCACGGTACTCAGGCTGCAAAGCTGACAGGCACAGTCCGTAGCACAATCCTTGAAGAGAGAGACGATCTGTCTCAAGAACGACAGGGAACGTCCCAAGAACGACAGGGGATGGTGTCAGCACAGGGGTTTTCTTCTTCTCCTTCTTTCCTCCTGCTTATACTTCTTTTCCTTCCTTTTCCTCTTCCTCTTCTCTCTCTAGCAGCACACACACTTACAGATTTTTATACCCTCAGTTCAGCTGCTTCGAAGCACCTTCAGTAGTGTAAATCATTGTCTTTTCTATTGACAAGGGGTTATCTGGTTTGGACCATCTCAGGAAACTGATTGATAATCAGGAAACACTTAAGATTAGGGAGTAACCCAAATACTTGGGAGCCAGCTTGAAATTCCTATGGGTGGCAGATATACTGATGGGATATCTCATGGTTTCTTCAGGAACAATAGATAGCTTGCAGCATCAGGATTTTGGATTTTTACTTGTTGTGCACAAGCCTCAGCTTAGCATGACTTTTCCAGATCTTACTATAGTCTTTTAACAGACTTAAGACAATTATTGGGGTGCTCATAACCTTTTGTGGAGAGGACTCCCACCAGTCATCTCGGGAAAGATATGACAACACCTGGGATTAGGGCTCCAGCAGGCTGGATGCTGTGATGAACCCTTAACCATTGTTCAAATGTTGCCCATACCCCCTCTGACTCGGTCTCTTGCCTCAGCATTCCCTAACCCGGCAACCGAGTTTTAGTCAATCAAGTTTAAATAGGCCTCCCATAGTGGGACCGGGGAATGTACGGCCCGAGATGCCTATTAAACTTAGAGCTGTGTGTGTGTGTCTGGGGGGGGAAAAGTCCTAGCAAATCCAGATTAGAACTGGTCTGATAAATGCTAAGCTGGGTGTGTGTGAACATGGGTTGATTAACATTTGAAGCACAGATTCCCCATCATGCAGTGCTCTCCTGTTTCTCTGGTCCCAGAATTCACTCCAGTCTCTGCTTCACACTTTCTGTTTTCCATCTCTCATGTAAATGAATGGTCATCTGGTTCCATCTCGGATGTAAATGAGACCTAGAGCAGTTGATTCACTCTTGTCACCCTTATCTGGTGAGGGTCTTAGGTGCGTCTCTCACTGCATCTTAATCAGTTTCGTTTAGGTAGAGGAGGGGAGGGAGGGGGGCGGGGTGAGTCCTTTGTGAGTCAGACAGACTGCATCCTGTACCAGGGTTGCCCAAGAATACAGAGCTGAGACGTAACAGTTTATAATCCATTCAGGTTTCTCCCATCTTTTTTAGGTTATTTTTCATGAGCCTTTTTTTTCCAAATTAGAGGGAGAAGTGAATATAACTGGAGTTAGCAAAATAATAATAATTATCAATACTAGCAAACAGATTGTAGGAGTGTGGGGTGTACGTGCACACACAACCTAAATTATATATCTGTATGCATACATACATGCACATATGTATGCACACAACCACACATACATACAAAGTCACATTTAGACACATAGGCTAGGGACAGAAAAGACACAAAGTGGTATAAGTGATCAGAAACTGGTTCAAATTTGTAACACAACAGAAGTTCAATGCACATAAACCAGTTTTCAAAATGGCCCAAACTGATATAAGATAAATCTGGATGGATGACTTAACTGGATCTGGATCAGACTTAACTGATTTAGGCTAAATCAGTTTATTGAACAGTCCTCCAGCATCCCAGGATGCTTAGCACCTTCCCCACAAGCACCCCTTTCACAGGGTAGGCAGGCTAGCCCTGGCCCAAGCCGTCTGCTCTGGCAGGAAGGTGTGCTCTAGCATGATCCCCTCCCCCTCTCCCTCTCCCTGCCCCACTGCCCACTTCTAGCCTGGCCACTGCAAGCATGTGGCTGCATTTCCAGAATCAAAAGTGAATGTCTGTTCATTTGGTTATGGGTTCAATCTACATAACATAGACTAACCTGAGAAGATTTAATCAGTTCAGTCTTAGGCTTTTGACTGCCTGTACTTAGCCATATACAGTTGTATGCATCCATGAGAAGGGGTGGTCATTTTGAAAGAAAGCAATTCTTTGAGTCACCTTCTAAAGGACAAAATTGTATTCCTCAGTCCCTTCTTTTGACAGATACATTTTCAACACTGAAGAACAATGGAGGAAACTACTATTAATCCCAAATACATTTTCAAAAACCACACATGACACCAGATATAGTGCAAAGATATGTCAAAATTCATGGGATATGTATTCACTTGTATGTGCATGCCCACAGAAAGGGAAATTCAGGGCTTGGATGGAAGAAAGAAAACATGCTGAGGAGAGGTGGTTGTGATTGCCCTATGAAATAATTTTTCATTGGAAAAACTAAATTAATTGAAACCAGAACTTTTTGGAAGGAAAGTTTGGTTTTGACAATTGCTTTTTTTACTTGAAAAAAGAGGCTGCTGAATATAGGTAGAAATTTTGGAAATAAGCTCAAAATTATTTTGTTTTGTTACATTCTAAACAAAATGTTTGCTTTTGTGGTTCAAAAAGACTTTGTTTCAGACTCTCATTATAGTAAAATGGTTAAATTCATAATGAAACATTTCAAAAGTATTTAAATTAAATGTTTCTATTGCCATGAACCAATAATTTGTTTGGATTTTTAGTTTTTTTAAAATTAAGATTTTGATTTGGGGGGGATGGCGGGGTTGTGATTCACAATTGGGAAAATTGTCAGAATCCTGAAACTTTCATCTAGTTCCATCCAATCCTAATTAATTCTCTTGCTGAGGAAAGTGGATGTGAGAAGGGTAGGAGCTGACAGGAGAGAGAGATAATGTTGTATATACTCTCCTACCACATTCACCCTTTCCCCAAAAATTATTCTTCCAAGACTGACATTCTGCCAGGAATAGAAGCACCTGACTTTGGTTCCTTCTTTATCCAAAGTTTAAAACCACTTCCAAGCAGCAGGAGTGGCATTTCTGTTCAGGCAGCTGAAGGAGTCAACTGATTTAATCACTCATTGCTCTTCACTCCACAGGAATTAGCAATCTCTCTTTTTCAATGGTCTTGGTGTTCCACCAGTCAAGCTAACCTTTCTTCAGGCAGTTTTGCTGTCTGGTCCTGGTCTCTTTTTTCTATTCCACAGCCTTTGAGACTGTTATTAGATCTTTTCAAATCCATAGATCCATCCATGGAGACCACTTTTCCTCTGTAAAAGCAGGGTGCGTGATCAGAAGATTGGGCTCTTTTTCTGCTCTATGTATCCATAACTCTGGATAAAACTTTTTTTTCATTCTGCCATGGCCCCCAAAAGAGATGCATGTCTTTTTTGGAAGGCATGTGCTTTGGAAAAAAATACAGTATATGAACATGTACAAAGAACTATAGGGAGAGAAGGTAGGAGAAACTGATATAAATATCTATCCTTTGTAGCGAAGGAATGCAAAACAGATGCAAATTCAGCCTAGCTGGCCAGTATGCTCTAGTTGTCTTGAGCTACTCCAGAGTGGCGTAAACCTTGATGCACATACTGGTTAATCAGGACCTCAAATTTAACAACAATACTAATACTTAAGGTTGTTGATATCAAATACCTTCAGATTACATGGTAAAATTCAGTACGAGTTCTGTTCACTGTTTACGTTTCAAATATCAATATTTATTTTTTAGGAAAGGAATTGCACAAAAATCACCATAAAATGAAGTTAAGTTTGAAAGTACATAGCAATGTTCAGCATAAAAGACATTACAGAGATGTTGTAATTACCCCCAACATGGAAAAAGCAAGGAAATTCAGAATAAAGTTAAATGTAAAGGAAATCCGGACATGTCCGTATCTCCATGAAGATTTGGAAATGCACTGTTAAGACAGCTAAGCAACCTTAACTCTGACCTGTAGTCACAGTATATAAGCAAAAAGAAAAGTATAACGTGCTTCTAAAAATGTATTCTGAATTGGTACCACAACACTAAAAAGTCTTAATCATAAACATGTGGTTACAGCATAAAGTCGTTGTAAGGTTAACAGGGTTAGCATGTGTGTTTGGTAAAGAACATTGTCTAAACAAATCCATTGATAGAAACTGTTTAAAAGGCATTACAATATGTACAACTACTTACATACCATTGCATTATTAAACCATCAGATTTATGTCATTTCCAAATCACAGCAGATATAGAGACTTCCTATATGTCAGTATCTCACCACGTGAAGATCACGTCTACTTTCCATATAAGCTAAGGAGAGATGAATTCTATGTAGCACTTGGAAGACTAGATTTAAGTTTCATAGTGCACACAGGAAGATTTCAATTAGACCATATAGTCTTTTTATCAGATAAACCCAGTTTTAGCTGCAACAAAATTACTACTTTTCAAATCCCAGCCAGCAGGCATTTTTTAAAGCAAACTGATTTACTGAAAGGGGTGGAATTCACAACTAGGGAGAATGAGAGCATCACTTAAACCTATTTTAAGGGGTTGAATGGTGGATAGGCTTGAATACAGAGGTAAATATCAACCTGAGTAGGAAATTAGTTTACTGCATAAGATGGATTACTGTGCATTTGGAAAGTGACTTTGGAGGCTGTTTTAAAATCAAATGTTTTCAAGAGAAAGGGTCTGATCTGTTAGTACTGGAGAATATTAAATCTGTGCATGTTTTGGAACTTCTGCAGTTCTTCAAGTGTTAAGACACAAGGGTTTTATTTTGCAAGGATTCAGAGAATTCTGGCCTACCCTCAAAAATGGGAAAACTAAATGATCATAAAGAGATATCATTTCCTTTATGACAGAAAGTTTCCTGAAGTAGATACTTCTTTATCTCATTCTTTTAAAATATAATGATCTTCCTATGTCATTGCTACAGCAAGATGCATGATGAGCAATTGCTGTTTTTAAGATATAGATGGAATAGCAGACCATGCTGTTTCATTCTGACCAGTTTTGTGTACAGTATGGTCTTCTCCATTAAACTCAGGAGAAAATCATGAACAAATTACAATTAATTTTCCTCAGGTTTCATCAGAGTTTATAATAGCTGTACTTATCACTTCGCACCAGCTCATCTTCTGCTCTACTCCATTTGACAAGGTTGTCAACAAAGTGGCCAGGTCAATACAGACAAATCTTTTTCCATTGTATTTCTTCATCATCCTCCTACATTAAAAGCACTGCTCTACTCAAGAGTAGACAGGTAAATGGACACACATGGTAATCATCCCAAAAACGGTAGTTCAGTTAGCTGGAAACCAAAATTAAAGATAACCTTTCACATGATTTCTGAGGTCAGATCATGCATTGTTTTTCATTAGCATCCATGCCAAACCCAAACCAATAGAGCAAAAAAGAGTAAGAGAAGAAATAAAAGATCACAGAGGTTACACCACATGCCACTCTCTGATGAGTAAGATTCTCATGCCCCTCTCCAAAGGAAGGGAAACAAGCAGGGCAGGGTGTGCTATATGGTGGCACTCACTCCCAGGCCTGGCTTGGAGACAGGGTAAACCTTACTGGCAATAAGGCTAGGGACAGACATTACACATAAACCGGTTTAAGTGATCAGAAGCTGGGTTAAACCTGTAACAGAACAGATGTTCAGTGCATATAAACCAGTTTGAAAATGGCTGAAACCGGTTTGAGATAAACCTGGTTGAATGTAGTATCAGACTTAACTGATTTGGGTCAAACCAGTTTATGCAATGTCTGTCCCTGACACCTTGCTGGTTTAAGTTAAACCAGATTCCCCCAGCATCCTGGCATGCTGTCTGGGCTAGGTGGGGCTCTCTGCTCCACAGCAGGGCTGGCCCTTCCCCTCTGCTCCCTGGCTGCAGCTTGGCAGAAACTGTAGGCATCTGCCTGGCTTCCCCCTGCCCCTGCCCTCCCCTCTCCACTCCCCAAAGATTCCCCCAATCCCTCTGCCTTATACAGACACCTCTCAGCATTACATAGCAGATCACATGCTGGCTATGGTCTGTGCTGTGGCAGACAGGACAAAGGCAGAATCAACAGGTAGCTGGTAATGTCCCTCTGTTGTTTTCTTAATGGGGTGATAAACACTGAGTAAGGGGTGATAAACACTGTGTTATCAAGTCCCTGCTGGGTGGGTTTGGGGGGCAGGGGGAGAACCCCTCCTTAATCAGAGCATCTTCCTGGGGCCTGGCCACAACCCCCTCAGCTCAGCATTGAGGAAGGGAAGGGAGGACTACTCCAGCACCCCCCAGCTTCTAGCCTAAACCACTGCAGGCATGTGCCCGCATTTCTGGGATGTCTGTGTACTTACAAACTGATTTAGCCTAGCCAGGTTAGACTAGCCTACAAAGATTGAGTCAATTCAGGCTCAGGCTTTTTGAATGTCTGTCCCTAATCCAAGAGTCTCTCCAGCCTTTGGAACAGCCCAGGGTTGGGAAAGTACATTATTCTCCCTCCCACTCTACCTCCAGGTTTCAGGACCTGGGCTGTACCTCTTGCTGCTTGTCATGCCATGTTCCTCTCTGAGAAGGAGAATCAGGTGACAAAGTTAAGCAGAATTTTGCTTACAGAAGCATCCTTTCAATTTTTCATATAGGTCTATGAAGTCAAACGATGTGACTAACATGGTGCTGTTAATGTGTGGGTCTTCAGGCAAAGGGGGCCTGACTATGACCTCACTCCTCATGGCTTCAATCTGGTGTTAACTAGTGACATCAATGGAGTTCCTCCTGAATTACTCCAGTCTAAATGAGAACAAATTCATTCTCTCACTCTTCCACACTATTAGCAAGTTAGACCCATTAGATTGTTTTAGATTTTGGATGAATTACGATGAGACTTGGGGTTTGCCCTCCCAGATCCTCACATTTTATACCTACCTCTAAGCCTTCACTAGCATGTGGCATGCTCTGCAGATGGATGGATATAACTACACACATCTGGCATACAGGTGTTTCAGCAGATACTTGGTGGCCTTCCAGCAGCTGGATTTATCTGCAGGCATCCCCCCAGCTCTCTATCATGAGACAGAGCCTTGCCCTAAACTGGCATGAATACTAAAAGAAAATTCTCCTCCTCCCTAGCAAATTAGAGAGTCATACATCTCACTCTTCTCCCCTCCACCCTGAGTTACTTACAACAAGACCACCCTCCTCTTCATCTGCATGGCAGATTGTCTCACACTGAGGTGGGGACAAGGGATACCAGCAGCTGCAAGTTCTTTAGTGTTTGTCAGTGTTTCATCAGAGTTTAGCCTTTGTTTGGCAGCAGCTGGACGAGGAGGAGGAGGAGAGGAAAGGGACAACGGATGCTTGATGTTAATCAGCTGTAACAATCGTTTCCAAAGACTGACCATCAGCATTGTAGAATATGTTGCTTATGAATAGGGGCTAAATGTAGCTCTGTGAAATGAAGGGCCATACTCACCTGCTCCTGTATAAGGGGTTAAGCTGCCTTCATAGACCTCATTGCACTGGAGAGGGAATTCAGACTGTAGCTCTAGAGGCTTTGTAGGCCTGAGTAACTTCAAATACCAAAGCACTGAAACAGTACATCTACCCAGGAGCCTGGCCCTACCACATTTTGGATTTGAGCTCCGCTGACCAGCTGGAGCTGGTTCCTAACAGATGGGGCTTTGATGGAAGGGTCTCTTAAACAAGGGAGTGATTCAAGTGCGTGCTCTGTACCAGAAGGCTGACATTCAGATCTGTTTCTGCTATAGAGTTAATTCACTCCAGAATATGGTCTATGCAGCACCCCTAGTGCCCTTGAGGCTGCCACTGAAGATCACAGCCCTGAACACCTGTTTCAGTCAATACATTTGAAAAATATAATGTTGTAAACACTCTGGAGGTCTGCCCAGAGGACTGAAGAGAACTAGGTTCCCAAGAGAAGAGAACTAGGTTTCCAGCTCAGTCAAGATGATTGCATGCTCATAAAAAGAACGCTGGTCACTTAAGTTTCCAAGCAAAAACTAATGATTTGCAAGGCCTAAGTAATTAAGTGGTCATGGTGGGGTCGGGGAGTGGAAAGGGTGGGGCAGAGTTACAGCTCATGCTCTTGGACTTAAGTGCCTAACTTCCATATAAGCTTCACAATAGGCCTTTGAGTGCTTTTCTGGATCTGTCCTCTTAATGCTTCAGTTCCCATCTGAAAAATGGAAAAACAGCACTCTCTTGCCCCATGTGGGTTTAACGAGAATGCATTAAAGCTTGAGAAGTGTCTGGATATGACAAAAATACCCAAGATAGAGCTCTGTGGCCTTCCAACATCCTCTTGTAGCCATGGGCTGCAAAAACCTAGCTGAAAGCTCTCAGTGACTTGAGACTGCCAAGCTCAAGTTAACCTTGGAGATTCAAAGAGATCTGAAAATGTCCCACTGTTTAGAAGTGTAGCAGAAGTAAGGCTGCAAGTTATGGATCTAAAATGCTTTTTTGATAGGTCACTTCTTCCAATACTTGTGGCAGCTGCTGCTTAGATGGGTGAACAGGAATGGGGTGGATCGGGGTGAAAAATGAGATGGCTGATTTAACCTTTTTTTCTTTCTCTCTCTTTTTTCTCTGTCTGCCTTCCCTCCCACCTGCCTGCCTACCTCTCAAAAATTAATTGTTGCAATGGTGGTAAATGGTTTGAATGAAATTGGGTTTATTCCCATAAAAATATGGAAGCATTAAATACTTGTGGTTCCCGAGCTGAGCAAAACAACCAAGACTTTAGCATTAGAAAATGTTATGTTCAAAGTAAACTAAAAGCCACTATGTTATACCACCAGAAATCCTGTTAAAATAGCCTATGGATATAGCAATCATGCTGGGGTTTGTAACAACTCAGAGAACAAGACCAAGATCTTTAAAGGTTAGGAGCCTTATGTTAAGTCCCTAAATCCAAATATATCTTCCTGCATATGTGACTTCATTTTTAAAAGTCTGGGGTACTCACCAGGGTGCTGGCTTCAGGGACCTGGCTTCACCCCCCTGACTCTTTCACCCACTTCTTGACCTAGCTATGCATTATAGCAGCCTGACTGGGGATACTTTAACTTTTCCTGGCTGGCAGTGGCCCCTCAGAGAATTTCTTTCAAGTGAGGAGCCCAATGCACTCTGATTGCTTCTCCTATCTGCCCCACTTTGTCCTCAGAGTAACCCTCCACATTGGGCTGTAGACTGTAGGCAGACCGTCTCTATGGCTGCTGGGTACTTTCTCACATGAAGTACCCACAGCAAGAGACCTGGAAAACAAGGTTCCATGCCCTTTGTACGGGACCAGCATAGGGTGTAGCCAATTTGGCCCCATAGCAGATATTCATAAGCACCCTAAGGAATGACAGTGCATTTCTACTCAGTAGTCATATCATCTTCAGACCCAACAGGGGAAAAGAGGTCAGAAATAAGCAGAGAAAAAAAGAGGAGCTTGCTTGAGGACGGGGGTGAAATGTAACAGTAGAAGTCTCTCTGTGGCTAAAACCACACAGCTGAGATGCTGAGGGATGAGGGTAGTTTTGTCTCACTCCACACTGTGAAAGATGGGCTGCTTTCACTAAGCTCTTTTCTGACCCCTCCTATTAGTGAAAGGTTTCTCAGGATTTTCCTATTCTCTGAGGCCTCTGTTTTCCTTGACCTGGACTGAAACCAAACACCGCACCACAATTGGACTTGTACAATTCAAGGCTGTGATCAATTATCGGCTATTCAAGAAATTATAACAAGTCCTTTCACCACCGGACTGCGATCTGATGGTGACTTCCACTAGGAATTCCACTAAGTTTGGAGAATGGGTAGCTAAAGAAGAGGCCTCAAAGGTATCCAGTGCACAGTAGAGAATTGCACAGAAGAATGACAAGATGGCCTTAATTTCAAGATTTATAGAGCTGGGCACTGGCAACTCCTTGAGCTAGATTATATCTAATACTCTGAGAGACTGATTTTCATTTCCACGAAGGGCTCATTTACATGGGAACAGTATATTAGGATAAGATAGACTGTGAATTTAAAGCACCAGACTTCTACTAATGTCACTGCCCAGGCACTCTCTCCAGTTCTTATTCCAGTGTTAGAAAACCTCCAGTGAGCTTGCTTTATTCCACTTTGGGAGCAGTTTGAGCTAAACTGGCAAAAACACTCAGCATTCTGAAATAAGAGAGTCTACAGTGGGTATACATATCAGGGATATATCTTCAGTTTATATTAGGATAATTATATTGATATGATTAGTAAAACTTTCCAATGGAGACAACCCCTAAGACCTGTTTGTACTCATCTGATACAGTCAAAAAGGTGAAAACTCCACCTAAGCCTAGCAAATATAGTTAAGACGCATCATTTTTTGCGCCTTCATTGAACACCTTCAAGATGAAACTGGATGCTTATCTTGCTGGGATCCTATGACCCCAGCTGACTTCCTGCCCTTTGGGCAGGGGGCTGGACTCGATGATCTTCCGAGGTCCCTTCCAGCCCTAATGTCTATGAAATCATATCCAGCTGCCTTCCAAGCAACTCCCCAACCTCAAATACCCAGGTACCTGTTTAAAGCTGAGGGCAGCAATTAATGTAAGCCTGGAGCAAGGTGTGAAGCCCCCCTGGAGTTGTAGAAAGTCACCTTTTCCACCCTATCATAATGTTTCACTGTTGGCATCGTGAGATGGTGCTGAGGGCAGGTATAAATCTAATTTACATCCCTGTCAAAGCCATGAAAAGAGGCCTTAGTGAAAATGAGAACAAGGGCCTTCATGTTTTCATTAGTTAACCTTCCTTTTGTATAGCACACAAGGAGGTTTGAGCAAAGAGGGCAATAATTACATTAATTCAATGCAGAGATTTAAGTTGCAGCCCACCTAGTAGAACTACAAGGGATTATTTTGTTTGTTTCTGATTTAAAACAAATATGTATTCCTCCCTCTGCAAGACTGAGCAAGTATGTATAAACTTCTTCCCAAGAAGCTGCTCTGTGCTGGGCTGTATTCAAGGACCACAGTGTCCTGAGAGAAATACAGGATTTAGAGCCTTCCATTTGAGGATGTCAAAGTACTTTGCAAGGTTTAATAACAAATTAAGTTGTCACATCACAACAGTGAGAGAGACAGTGATATCCTCATTTTACAAGCAGGGAAACTGAGGCACAAAAAATTAAGTGAAATGCTGATAGCCTCGAGGGAAGGGACCACAGGCAAGAACTGAACGTGGATCTCATGACTTCCAAGCTAGCATTTACCTAATAGTTTCCCATTTCAATGTAAAAAATGAACATCTTTCTTGTATTTTTAGAAGACTTGAAAATCAGATACTGGTGTGTATTTTTCCCTTTCTCATTGTAATTTACAAAACTTTTAGAACAAACTTTGTCTACCTGGGTCTTAAAAACCTCTAAGAATCTCCATCCTTAGAGGTTTTTAAGACCTGGGTAGACAAAGTCTTGGCTTGGATTATGTAGTTGGGGATAGTCCTGCTTTGAGCAGGGGGTTGGACAAGATAACCTCCTAAGGTCCCTTCCCACCCTAATTTTCTATGGTTCTATGATATTTTAAGACTTATCCTCAGAAAACCAAGTGAAACACTTTGTTTTTTAAATTATGTATTTCTCAAGAACATCTGTACAGTGTCTTTTGAATTTTGAAGAGATGTGGTATTAGATTACCTCAACTATATATGCTTTGTTAATGTCATCTAACTCCTCCAATCTAAGTTATATTCCTCCAAAAGACAAAGCTATGGAAATGTATTGTTTCTATGGGGGTTTTGCACATCACATAGTTATGCACATAGTTATGGCAGCTTACATCTAAAAGAAAACCTCCTATATTGTAATAAATGTATATCAGTGTGACCATGAGATAGTGAGACAGAATATGGTCATAGAGAGGGGCTAGTGTTGGAATGAGCCCAGTTCTGAAAGGTAAGAGATAAGGTACTTATTTCCAGCTGTGCACCTATCTTTCTGGACTAATCTTAACCTTGAATAAATTGCTTAAGTTCTCTGCATCCAGGTTCCATATTTTTAAAATGCTGCAAACTTGCACAGATAAAAAGTGCTATATATATGCCAAGAATTATTATTGTGTGAAAAGTTTAAGACATTCTCAATCATAGCTGCACCTCATTCCACATGTTTCTGCTTATTTCAATCAAACTGGTGAGGTATAACTCTCTGTGAACAAGTGCATTTGAATTCGGCTGATAATGGTGAATAAAGATTCAATTGGTTAAATCTTTCTTGCTGGAGCTTTCAATGAGATTTGTGTATGAAATTTCAAACCCAAACATAATGGAAATATCTTTTCCATTTCACTTTTAATAGAACTTTTCATTTAATCAGTTTTCATTTTGGTTTTCAAAACCTAAACATTTTTGTAATTTTGGAATTTCATTTACTTATATTTTTTCCCCTTTTTTGCCACTATATGTCATCGAATTACTGATGGATTTTTCCCACTTTTTCTACAATTCTTTTGCATGTGGTAATTCTTCAAAAAAACCTCAAGATTTCGAAAGTGATAGAGTGGCAGCATTACAGAGTTTGATATTTCCATTTTTCTTCCCTGTCAGTTTTCTGAAGTTGAGGCAGATTTCATAAGTGCCAGAATGGAAAAAAAGAAAATGTTAAACCAGGATCAGTCTTACTCATTTTATTACACTTCATTCTATAAATGAAGCAATGGGAGGGAAGAATGAAGGGAATAAAGGAGAAAAATTTAAATGTGAAATTCTGAGCATGGAGGATTGTAAAATTTTGAAAATTCAAACATTTCAAAAAATGTCTTGCAAATGTTCAGAGAACAATTGTTCTATTTCAGACTCTGTAAAATGGGCATTATTTTGAATATATTTGTGATCCTGAGTTGCCACTTTTACACCGTCTAAAAAAGAATGTGAAGGAGGTTTGGTGCCTGGAGTTACTGATAGCAATTATACTGACAATCTCTGCAGTTTCAGGAAGGTCAAGCACTATCTATGACCCAGTTTCTCCAGCTGTAAAAAAGAGGTAATTATACAGGCCTGTCACTCTCACACACAAGGCAATTGTGTGAATTAATTGGTTTATATTTGTAAAGTGCTGGGACATGAAAGCTTCTAAGTGTTATGTACTATCAGGATGATATTCCATGCATCTTCCCTTCACAAGACTCAGTTTAATCCAGTTCTGCTCAAGCTTCTTGCATCTTAGTGGCAGGGGCAAGCTTTCAGCGAAGTATGACAGGTGAGATTAGAGTTAATTCCATATGAGATACATAAAACTTTTGCTTTTATTTTTCCTTTATAGAATGCTTTTCATTACAGACATTTTTAACTTGACTTTAACTACAACTTGGCCAAGAGGTGTTTCCATGTTTCCATAATATTCAATATCCCTTCAGAAGCCAAGTATAAGCCTATAACACATTTAAATGGTCTGGAACTTTCTTCTCTAAGAGATCACCAGGCATCAACATACCAAGGATTTTGAAAAGGATGGTGTTATATGTTATGATGCATAACACCATACATATTTTCTCCACAAAAGAGAAGAAATTAGAAGCTTTACTAATATGCTAGGGGCCTAGGGCTATATTAATCAGTTTAAGATCAAAACAAAAAAAATATAACTATTGGAATGTGTGCTAATTTGCTATATCATACATTTTATATTAAAAACAGGAAATTGGGCAAAAATAATAAAAAAGTTGTTTCTTTAGTCCTGCACTCATTAGAATTAAATATACATCTCGTTCAGATTCATAAAACAAAAACAAACCTGTCTGAGCATCTTGATAGTGCATCCAGTACTTCACTTACAATTATTTTCACACCTGAGTTTAGCTAAATTATTGCTTCCATACCTAAATTTATATTTTTAGCTAGAGTTAAAAATCAGTCTGCAAGCCTATGAAATAGGAGCTACATTACCAGGAGCAGCTAGCAAACTGCAAAACTGTAGAGGAAAGAATACCTCAATTAATGGAACATTAATGCCATTAAAAGGAGAGCAGGGTGTTGACACCTATGGAATAAAGAGTTTAGAAGGAATCAGGTAGAGTCTAATGAGCTGCAAAGTCAAAAGACTCCCCCAATGCTGCCTGAATGGGAATGCTGCTGCCACTACCAAGCAGTTGGTTTTAAATTTTGAGTGTATCAGGAATCCAAGAGGGGTGCAACTGCACCACCGCACACCCCTGGATCTGCTCCTGTCACTATGACCTTCTGTCACTGGGTGCATCTGCATGTGAAATTAAGGTGAAGCAATAAACTCCAGATCTGTTTGAGCCTGAGTAAACTACTCCCAGGCACAGTGCCTACATGTGCACCCAGGACAGCAGCAATTTGAGCCAGGGTGGAACAGGCCTGGGCTGGTAGCAGACACAGGGCTCTGGGTGGTGGTGCCTAGTGATGGAAGCTGGCTGGGGCATGAGGGTACAGAACCTGTGGTGCCATGTGCCTGTGCAGCAGCCAGGAGTCTGGCCCCTGCCCGGGCACCATCTACACGTACGTTTCAGCACAGTTAATAACATAGTACTGTCACCGACAGTACTATCTTATGGCAGAGTTAATTGCTTTACTGTGTCCTACTACCAGAGCACATGTGGACAATGATGCTTTACTATGGAGCTAATTAGTCTACTCCACCGTAAAGTGCATGTGTAGATGATCACATTGACAGGCCTGTGCTAGAGCCCTGTTAGTGTCTGGTGATAATGGCATTCTAGTAGTGAGTCTGGTAATAGGGTCTTTTTTAATGGTCCCATCCTTTTGAAACCTATGTTGAGCTAGTTAACCTTCAGTAAGCATTGCAAGTCTTTTCTTACTTCTCTGGCCTGCAGAGATTGGGTAATGGTATATTACTTTATTTAGCATGGCATAAACCTGTAATAAGTACTCTTTAGTTTTCTTCTCTTTAGTAGGAGAAACTGAGTTTTAAGCACTATCCATTATATCAACAGGAGTAAAAAATATTTGGGCATTTCAGAGAGACCTCAGTGATTCCTTCAGAGCCTCTGACACTTTTCTTTGCCTAGGATATGAACATGACTTGCTGGCTTCTAGCTGTTGCCAGTTTGCAGGTGGACTAGTTGTACAGCTGTCAGTCTGGACTGCAGTTTTGTACATCTTCCAGAGTTAATTTTTTTGTTGCCTTTCATCCAGTTCAATAATCATGTTTAGCATTTGCATAGGCTTGAGTCATCATAGTCATGGAAAACTGTCTGCCCATTTTTCACTCATCTGCTTATTAGAATCTCTGCTGAGGAAGACTATCCTTTTTAAGTGCGTTTCTAAGACCCCCAACAAGCTAGGTAGGGGTTAGTACCACTACACTGTTTGGTTTAAAACACCTACAGACTCTTTTTTCCAGTAAGGCCACTTTACATCATTGTGGAAGCAAAGAAGAGGAAAGGGAAGGATTAAATTGATCATGACTTGCAATTGTGCTCTCTTTGTAAGCCTCTTTTAAATTACAAGAGTGGAGCATTAACCAAATAAATTGAGAGTAGTAATAAATCAAAAGTTCACTGCATATTCAAATAAGTCTCCTTGTTTTTGCAACAATCTGTCTTGAATATTGCAATTGCCTGGGCACACGTACAGGTATGCTTTAATGCACATTAGCCAATTTTAACGGGCATTAAAGCATTAAAAATGTTTTTAGTTAATGTGCATTAAAATTGGCTAATGTGCATTTTTCTAGTACCTCACAATGGAGGTACTAGATTTAATGGGCATTATCTAAAGCACATTAATGAATGTGTAGACATGCCTACAGAATATATGCTTACAGAATATATTTGTCCCTTTCAGACTTTATTATGCATACTATATGAACCATCCTATCCAACAGTAGTGCACACATTCCAGATTTGCTCATATTTTTTAATACCTAAACAATCACTATGATTGTTTAATACCCAACAATCCTATGTTGTCCTCTTGCTGCTGCTGGAACAACCAATTTTTATCCTTTTAACAAAATCTTGCCTTCTTCAGTAATTTTTTCCCTAAATGGCCAACAAGGTATCTTTCTGAAAGCTAACATTTCTCTTCCTTTTTTTAGGTCATCACCCAAAATCTGTTAGTTTGAGTATATGCAAAATCCTGTAGCTGTGACTCAATGTGAAATTCTGCTGATTTTGTACTAGCAATATTCTAGCATTTACCTTATTACAAATATTTCCTAATTAACAATACATGAGTAGTTTTAATCCACTTATAACCCTAATAATGGTACATGTTGGCTATAATTTCTTGTTGTATTTGTCTATGAGATCCTGCCTCTAAAGAAATAAGTGGGAATTTTACCTTTTTATTGGAGGCAGAGTCTAGCCTTATAATTTTTTAGATGCAGTATCTTATCTGGGAGTCTAAATTATAATAAAGATAAATGCTTGACATCATGTGACTCAAAGACTTTAAGCCAAGGTGGGTTCATTTTAATTACTAATAGGCACTCCAAAATTTACCAGGAGAGAAGGATATATGTTGTATTTTGAAACTTAGGTAGTAAGTCTATATGTTTGTAAAACAAAAATGGTTGTTGATTGAGAAAACTTCTTGTCCACCTGATGCAACTGCAGCTTGAGTTCCATTCAGATTTCTATACAACACTTCTTATAAACTGTAATACATCTAGCTCAGTCTGAGTCTGAACATTCATTGCTTATACATACAGGGGTAAACACACCCTCTTATGCTATTAAAATATTACCTATTTTTACATGATGTAGTCAAAGAGTCAGATTCTATTCCATCTACCGGGTACATAACTGGATTTATGTCTAAGTGCAACTGTATTTCGCCCTGCTCAAGTTCCTGAAAAACAGTTAATGCAAGAGTAAGCAAGTCCTCTTCCTCTTTGCCACTTTTTTGTGACTTTAATATTAAAGCTAAGATAACAGTGGGCATGTCTACATGTGCAATTAATGTACACAAATAAACTCGGGAGCATATTGCTCTGGAGTTTATTCATGCACAGCACATAGAGGCCAGTAGAAATAGCCCATGCTGGCAGGGGAGCAGCTGGCAGGGCTGCTCTGACTGGGCTCCATGTGCTGCCTATGTGCTGCACTGAGGCACAAGGGTGCTTCAGTGCAGGGGCTGCCTGCCAGCCCAGCCACCATCTACATGTGTGCTTAAGAGCAGTACTTTACTGCGCTGTCAGATAGTACTTGTGTCTGACAGGGCTGTCCAATGTCGCAGTAAATGAGTCTATATCTGCCTAATTGCTGTGTACATGTAGATGGTGACACTTTGCTGCAAAGTAAATTAGTCCACAGTAATATAATGTAGACATGCCCAGTGTGTTATAAAAATAGAGGCAGGGATGATTTTTAGCATTTAATAGGGTGGAATAGACACTTATTATATGCCTAATGGGTTGAATAGTCTCTTAGTATATACCTCTGTAGTATTTTGTTACATGAAAAAGCAAGTATTGACACAAGAGTCTTAGCCCTAAATCAAGACTTAGGGCCTTATGCTGAGTTTCACTTTGGCCCCTGTTCTCCAGTGTGCCTAAAGGTAAATGTGAATCAGGGCCTTAGTTTTTAGGTTATGTTTTGTCAATATTTTACATTACATTCATGTTTGTGCTACATGACCAAAGCAGTCATAAGTACCAGATTTAAGTAATGTAACAGGTGCCCATGTAGCATACATGTGAAAGGTGGTGTGGAGACTTAGGGTATCTGATAGGCCTGTGCAAAGCAGCTAGTATTTGCTTTAGATTTAGATTTGGCCGATTTGGGGGATAGTAATTCGATTTGGTGATTCAAATCACTGTCCTGAATTGATTCACCTGAATTTGATTCGGAGATTTGGCTGCCACCGAATAGGCCAAATCTCCAAACTGAACAGGCCCCATCCCCCTCCCACTCTCCCAGGACCATCAGCGACTGCCCCTCCCAGCCCCAGCATCCTGGCACTTTAAAAAAAAAGCAAATAAAGCCCCACACTTACTGGCTCCTCCCAGGCAGGGGGGCAATCCCCACTGCCCCCCACTGCCCCGTGCTACATGGGGGGCTCTGCTATGAGCCCCCAGAGGCCCTGATGGCTGCTGAAGCTGCCAGTGAATGTGTGGCTTTGTTTTTTTTTTAAAGCACCAGGATGCTGGGGCCAGGCAAGGCAGCCCTTGGAGGGGGTGGAAGAGCCCAGGGGTCTCTCAGGGAGGTTGGGTGTGCAGATGGGGGATGGGACCAGGTGGGGGTTCCCCTGTGGTCCCCTCCCTCCTCCTTCAGTCTCCCTGCCCCCTACTTACACAGAGTCTGGGTTCAGCTCCTTGCATGCGGGGACTGCCAGAATCTCCAAATCTCCGAACTGCCCCCAAATCTTTTCCAAATCCATTTGGAGGCTTTGGATCGATTTGGACCTTTTTATTGGTTTCACAATTCAATTTGGATTTGTGGATTCAGTTGCTGAATCGGGCCGAATCTCCTCCAAATTGAATCAGCAACCGAAGCGTCGCACATTTTTTAGGCTTTCTTACTTGTAATTGACACCTAGTTTTTGTTTAGATGTCATTGCTTAAGACCAGAGATGGGAGAACTCCAACTAAAGGTCTGAATAGGTGCCTGAGCTAACTCTATTTGTCTTGTTAATATATCCATTAGTTCAATATCCTGCCTTTGACAGTGTCCAATAATAGCTGCTTAGGCAGAGAGCCCCAGTAGTAGGCCAGTATGGGATAAGTTACATCATAATTCACATTAGTTGCTCTCTGAATTATGTCCCCTGACTAGGAAGTTAATTCAGTTGTGTGCAGAGGTCTGCCAGAAGAGATATGTGCCACTGTGCTGGGTACCATACACTACTATATACAGATAAAGTCCTTATTTCATACAAAATGTTTCGGGGCTATTATGACTTTAATTTAAGAGATATCAGACATGAAGTGGAATGCATATTCATACCTTTTGGCTTAACTTCCACATATCCCTTTTTGTTAGTATTTAAAAAAAATGTTGCTGGTCAGTTTGCACTGGTTCAATTTAAATCCTTTCCCTTTGGAGGGCAAAATAATGCAACTGTGCCAAAGATGGCTGTATAAATTCAGCTAAATTGCAGAAAAAGCTATTTGTTCATTGTAATACAGTTTGAGGCAAAATCAGGCCAAAGTTATTAACCTGTAACTAAAAGCTGGCCACCATAAACTGCATGAAAAATGAGAATAAAAATTATGCAGTAATGTATGGTATGAAGTCCCATCTGTGGGAAGAGGTCAGGGAGAGGAATTGCACATTGCACTTAAAAAATTTTAAATTCATGAAGTCTGTTGCTGTGGATCCTGGGATTTGAAAAATATATGTGGAATGCCTGCCAGTTATATTAAAAAAAAGAAAGAATCTGGCTACTTTGACTTTAAACTTACTCATGTGTTCTTTCAAAAATAACCTGGATACCATACCACAATAGCTTGTATCAGACCATAGCCTTCTCACTGCAGGGATTATAGAATTATAGAACTGTTTTGAAAATGCAACAGTTGGTCAGGAAAAGTTTTTATCTTCATTTGCCCATTGTTACTTGTATTTTTGTAGCCTTCTGGTAGCAAGAGGTCACATTTCCATGAAGATAAATTCCTTATTAGACCCAACTGTGATCTGAGGTCATGGCATATCTGTGCCAGGACAGACTTAAAAGTGAGGGTGAATAGGAAGTTTTTGTGTTGTATTGTCCTGGTTTACTGTGTCTGGAGCCAGACAGTGTTTGGACCAATATCAGCATGGACAAGAGCAGGCATATCTTTCTATTTGCTCATCAGACAACAATGAGTAAATAAACATTGTCCTCCAGCCAGACTGAGCTGTCATCCCAATTAGGCATGAGAATGTTCTACTGCACCGTGTTTCCTATATCTTTACCTACAGCTTCTACTACTCGTATGCCTGGGGTGATTTTGGATAGACGTGGATGTAGTTAGACACAGTTACCCTGCTGGCAGGGGTCAGATCTGCTGTGTCAACACTAATCCTTCCTGTCTATTATCAGCTAGTTTGACGTTTGATTTGTGTCAAGTCTCTGTGTCCACTGGAAGTCAAATATCCCAGCTCTGAGATAACATTTTGCCTCGCTTTCCCCCAATCACAGAATGATTGCATGCTTTCTTTACTAAACTGCCTAAACCAAGGAATCTTGAGGTTACTTAAGAAGGCTGTATATCCCTGTGAAATGATTCTGTTGGGGGATCCATGTTTGCACATAAATATTGTCATATCTTCAACCATGGTCTAAATTGAACTAGGCAGAAGACACATAACAAGATGAGCTATGTGCCGGATGTCCTGAATACCCCCTGAAAATGCATATTTTATTTTGTCTAGTGTAATAGAGTGGTCTTAGTATAATATTTCACTTATTCACTTTAATATCTGACGTGGAAAGGGGAAAAAAATAATTAAACTCTTACAAGTCCAAAACAACTCAAGGCTTAGATCAAGCTTGTCTTAAATGAGGACTGAGACTTCCCTTGTTCCTTCGACTCTGCTGAATAGTTTGTTATGGCTCGTTGATAAAGATCAGTATCTACTGAAAGATAAGTCAGGACCACCACCATCTTGGGCCTTCAAAGCATACTGAACTGCATTACACAGCAGTGTGAAAGGATACGCCTGTCATGGAGGTGCCAGCTCTTGTCAAAAGACTGTTCCTCCTGGTATTGCCTGAGAGGAGGATTTTCTCTTGAGTGCCAATAGCAGTAAGGGTGAGCTTCTCACTGTTTGCCCTGTGATACATAATGTGTATTATCCACATTCCTGGTAGGCATAGGCTTTTCCTGAGTCATGAGCTAGGCTAATGATATCCCAATAAGTGCACATGTGTGTGCACAAGCTAACAACAAAGAAGCAAATCTAGAGAATCCTGATTTATGATTTATTGAGATCAACTGCAAATCTTTTTTTAGTATTCTTTTGACAGTTTCAGGTCAAGAGACATTTCATTGTACCGGCATCCTCTCCTCCACTCTCTGTGTACATGAGACATGTATACATACATAATACGGGCCAGACTTTCCAAACTTGGCTGATGAAAATGAGCCACATTTTGGCAACTAAACAAACTGTCTGATTTTCCGACATGATAATCTCACAGCTCCCACTCACTTCAGTGGGAATTGAAAATATTCAGACCTCTGAAATTCAAGCCACTTGCTTAGGTGCTTTAAAAAAATAGCCAGAATATGTATGTATGTATCAATTTAGCTAGCCAACTAGCTATCTACTGCTCACATACACATTTGCTCACACATTTTTCTCACTGCTAATTGTTAATTCCATGTTCCTTTACTACTATTGCTTTGTTTCATACTACAGAGCTCTTCCAAGATCAAAAATCAAAACAGTTACCTCATACAAAAATGAAGAAATATAATGCATTTGTTAAAAAGACTACAATTGTCATAGTCTTTAAAGTTGAAGGTGTTGTAATCTCAGTTCCAGTGTGATCAAAAATAACATCGAGTAATAATATATGCAGGGTCTAATAAGTAGTAAATAGATACAGCAACTTTTTGTCTGTGTTCATGCCTTGTATATAAAGCAATTTTGAATTGAAACATACTTGTTCCAGAAAGTCTAGTAATTTTCTCTTTCAATGATAAATGCAATATTGATGTTAATAATAAACAGCAAAGCAAACTGTTAAATAATTCTCTCCGTACATCACAGCTATGTTCTCTCTTCTGAATATAAAAGTGGCATAGGCCTCCTAGGGTTAAAAACGTCTTTTTCTGTCCACGTGCACAAGTTAAGAACATATTAGAACATAGTTTGGCTCTGTGTTAAATGCTGTCATTTTTGTACAGTCACTAGCTCGTAGAGACAAACACATCTATGTCTGAGTAATGAAGTGGGCCTTTATTTGATGTTGGGATGTAAATTTGATTGGAGAAGAGCACTGAGAGAAACAGCCAACATCTAGACTAGTAGAAATGTAATCTAAGTGTTATTTCTGTTTTGTTCCTTGCCTGCAGACTCAGGAGAGCTTTGAGTTCTTCACCCGCTGGCCTGTTGTCATCTCTGAATGTTTGCCATAATTATTCTGGTTACAGTCCATTTGCTTATTACTCACCACACCTTTGGAACTCTTTCTTGCAGTGGGGACTAGTGTGAGTTGTTGAGTCATGCCTGATTGTTTATAAGGAAAGCTTAAATAATGTTTATTTGCTGTAGCCTATCCCTGTTTATTTGAGCCGGTCTCCTGTTTCTCTTTGGTGTGAAGCGTGCTTGCAAGAATTCCTTGGCATTCTTTTCGGGGTCGGGTGATGGTCTTGATATAGCAGAACATTTTGGGGAAGGGAACTACTTTTGTGCATGCAAAAATGAGGGCGGTTTAAAAGGATAAGAAACTGAAATTGCTCACAAATATGGCTAACATTAGTAATGTAGGGCCATAAATAAATACATGGATGATCACTCTAAAAAAGCATCAGACAGGTAGAAAAAAATCAGCCTTTTCAAAATCAACAGCATTGAAAAACATATCATAAATCTCATTCAGGACACTCGGTTATCTTATCAAAACCAGGAGACAAAATGTGGGGTGTTCTAGTGGGAGATGCATCCTGTCCTGAATCATTATTTATCCCTATGGCCATATGGCTGGATAGCCCTGGTGGTTAAAATTAATTTTTTTATGTCTAAAAGCTTTTAAAATGTTATCTTTTCTTCCTGTCAGCAATAAAGATGGCTCAGCATCAGACAGGCTGAGTCATCAGCAAGCGTTTCTCAGACTTAATATCAGAAGACAATCCATACAGGCCTTTCCTTTTGCTCATTCTGCCAGCAGACTGAACTTGACCCTGTATGTCTCTGTGCATAAATGAATGGTGCATTGACTACACTGTAGCACAAAGTCACCAACAGCAACAGAACATTTAAAACAGCAGGCATTCAACCTCATGTTTCCTTTCACATTGCTCTGCTGCTTCTTTACAATCTCACACTCAAACTTCAGAAATCAGAAATTGATTTTTTTTTTTAAAGAAAAAAGAAAAATCTGCCTGTGTGGTTCCTTTACCTTATGTCAGCTATGTGAAGACATAGAAATTGGCAAGGAGAATGGGATCTTATTCCAGGAATACAGTGAAATGGAGTGACTGATGAGGCCTAGTGGAAATTAAACTGAAAAGGAAACTGCAACTTAAAGCCACTGGGACTGTGAGTAAATTGGTTATCTAGAGAAAAAAGTGTAAAGAAAAAAAAAAAGAATTAAAATGCCTGGCTCCCTAAGGAAAAGGGATTTATTTGATGGTTCGGTACAAAACTGGGCCACCTATATTGAGAAAGTGTTATGGCTCAGCATCTCTCATAGTATAACTCAGGAGAAAAAGGCCAGTGGTTTTACTTAGTGTAATGGGAGTGAGAATTTATAATCTACTGCATAGCTGTACAGCTTCTGTGAAACCCGCAGACGGAACATTTGCTGAGACTGTGGAAATTCTACAGAGTTACCTATCATCAAAGTCAATGGTGATTGCTTTATGCCTTTATAAACAAAAATGTATCAAAAAATATTTCTGGATATGGAGCTGAATTAAGGAAATTGTGAGACCCTTGCCAGTTTGGAGAGAGAGTTTAAATGCTTCTTTAAAAGGCTGGTTAGTCTAAGCCAGTGTTTCTCAGCCCATGGGTTGCAACCCAAAAGTGGGTCACAAGAATATATCAAAAGGGTCCGAACAAACGTTAAAAATGGATTCTCCTTAAAGGAGAAAAATGTGGGAAACCGTGGCTTTTCCCTTGCAGGCTGGCTGAGTTCCAGACTGCAAGGGGCTGCTTGGGGCTCTCCCAGGCCCTACACACTGTCCCCTGCCCATGCCCCACACACAAGGGGGCTGGGGCCTGGGGGTGGGAGGCAGCAGGTTGGGAGTGAGGGGCACTGGGTCAGGACTGGCCACTGACATTTACAAATGGGTCTTGGTAGAAAAAGTTTGAGAACCACTGGTCTAGGAGATGCAAAGCAAAATACAAAAAAGATATTGAACAAGAATGATCTGAGTACATGTGTACTAGCAACTACTGTATCCATGAAGATAGTTTTTAAGCATGTTAAGGAGGTGCAAAAAGATTCAGGTAATCTGCATAACAAGTACAGGATGGAGCATAACATGCAAAACACCAAAACACTGTCTGGAAAACATTCTTTCACTGTAAATGATGGGTGCTTTGAGCACAAGACCTACGGAAATGGGATAAAATATGCACATGTCAGTGTATAAAGTGAGCAGGAGCACAGTTCTAGATTCATCTGAAGACTGAAGATGACAACCACATTATAGTATCATTATAATATTGAATTCAGAAGGAAATAAACAATAATCATTTGGTTATCTTCACATGTGGATGGAATAAGACTAAAACTAGACTTTGATAAAGGGTCTTCTACTGTTTCTGTAATTTCGCAACAAGATTATCAGAGATGACTGACAGATGTGAGGTTGGGGCAAACCGCTAACCATGAAGTTCTTTAGTAAAATTTAGGTAGCATCACTACTGCCGCTAGCTCTCATCCTTCTTCTCTTCCTTCAAATATGGTTTGTTTGTTTTTTTAAGTGAGCCTTGCCCAGTTTCTAGAAGGAAAGGCTGAAGATGTCTACTTCACAAGAGGGTTCAGGGCTCTGGGTCCTAAATGAATGGAAGGGCTTGCCTCTAGTGCTGAGTGAAGGGCTAAGCTTTGGAGAGAGGTAAGATTTCAAATACCCTCTTATGTTTAGTATTTCCTCTTGGCCAGTGCTAGAGGGTTCCACGTTGAGTGTGTAGACTTCAGGTAGCAATTTGATCTCAATGGATCCCATTCTGAGACACCAAACTCTCCTCATGCACTCTATGCCAGGGCACATAACATAGAGTTCAGGATTCCAGAGGACCATTGCCCCAAAGTTAGGCATTGCAGAACCTGTGTTAGGCACTGAGGACTAGAACCACACAGGAGTGATACACAGAAATACCTTTTCTTGGATCTGGCCTTAAACTGTGGAATTATAACTCAGGTTACAAAAACACATGGTAATGATGAAATGTAATCACCTTTGAATTCCTGCTCAGCTTGAAACACTTGTCCTGTGGTTTGGATGAGGAAAGGCGTGGCAGGATTAGAATAACCAAATGGAGCAGAATCACTCTCAGGCTTACACATGCTTGTTCCTCCTTTCTACCCAACCCTTTGCTAAAACCACCATGGAGACAACGAAAGCACAGGACCATTGAAG
This sequence comes from Alligator sinensis, assembly GCF_000455745.1. Classification (NCBI taxonomy): domain Eukaryota; kingdom Metazoa; phylum Chordata; order Crocodylia; family Alligatoridae; genus Alligator; species Alligator sinensis. The sequence goes on from NW_005842422.1 coordinate 302,875, forward strand.
AGTGTAGACCACTGAAAATAATTGTAAAGCAAATCCTAAGCTTGCACTTGATCCTATATGAACCCCAGTGCAAATTTGAAAGCCCTGATGTTAAAGGATGAAGACCTTGATTTTCAGGGTCCAATTTTGCATTCACAAATAACTATCTCAATTTGGTATGTGTCATTACTTGCAGGTGCAGTTTATAGATTTGATATCTAACATATTGATTTGCAAGCCAGATATACTGTAACTCCATCTTGCTGCAGACACCAGAGTGCAGACCCAAATTGTTGCCTTAGTTAAGGCCCTTTCAGACATCAAAGTCCTTAATTATATTCCCTATTGATTTAGATGATTCTGTCCCTAGATTTTGAAGAAAACTCACAGGTGGATTTAACACACATTTTTTTTCAAGCTCATCCAGAATTTGTAGCTGATTTTGAAATTTGGATGAAAAACTGACCCTCTTAAGGTCATGGGATTCTTGCCATTGTCTTCAACTGGGCCTGGAATTTTCCTGTCATCTCCAACATGTCCATCTTACACTACGGGTGACTGAAGCTAAAATTTAGTACCTGAAACCAAAGCTTCACTAAATGTGTAGGAGGGCTTCTCAGACTGACATGTCTAATTTAAGCTATAAAAGTATGAAGCGGTGGGGAAGAGTTTATGATATATGCCTGAGTTGGGAACACAATGCCAAGTGCAAATGGAACAAAATGTAAAATGCCTGGTGCAGTAATTTCTTAAATGACAGGTACCCCAGTGCTTTATTCATTACGTATTAATTACAGTGAAATGCTGTCCGAATCAACCAGTTTTCTGAGCTTCAGTCCTCCCTTGTTAGGCTAGGGAGTTTGCAATTTTCATATCTTCAGACATATTTGTCCCTTTTTCTAATTGCTATAAAAGAAGCATGTGCATGTGTGTGTTCATGGGTGTGCACACATGTATGTATGTGTAAGTGTGAGTTTAAAAGCAGTACAGGAAGGCAGCTGGGCCTCATAACAAAAACCGAAGCAAAACAAAACAAAAAAAAACTGCATCATCCTCATCAAACCAGATTTTTAAAAACCTGTGGTGAAAGACAGAGAAACAGGATAAGAGGATGTCAGGATAAACAGAGTTAATGTTCAGAATGATCAAGTTATATGCAAGAGTTTGGCCACATTTGGACTTTGGGATGTATCAAAAAGTATAGCTGTTCACAGCTCAAGTTTCTGCCATGTTATCCCTTAATAGTATTAGGAATGATTCCTTCCTCTTATATAGATCTTTGCAGCAATAGCAACATGCTTTAGAAGAAATAAATATTGTTATCCCCCAAGCAAGTCATGTGGAAAGAGCTGCACAAGAAGGTGAAGTGAGTTGGCCAAAGTCTTGCCGCAGCCTAGTGATGGATCTGGGAAAGGAATGCAGACCTCCTGAGGCCTAAACCAGTGCTCATACCACTAAACTCTACTGTCTCCTCCTCTTAAGGGAAACAACTAAACTTAGTAATCTTCTCTGAGGTTTCCAATTCATAGAAATCAATCTGTAAGAAAAGTAATATGGGGTTTGTGACATTTCCTGCTCCTTGTTGCTTCCTGACAACTCAGTCGCCTGCTTTTTTAAACAAAAACTGCAAGATTTCCTTTGAAAGGTTCTGTTTTCTTTTTAACTATTAGGAAGATCAGCCCTGGTCTTTCAAAGTTCACATTCCTCTCTTTTCCACATGATATGCAAGATTGTTCCTTGTCCTGTGTGCCTGTGGAGGGGAGTACAAGGACATAAAATATCTTGTCAGGCCCCGGCAGGGGCTGGCCATATCCCAGGTCACAGTTGTGGACAGGAAGAGAAGCCCCTGGGGAAATGCTTGTCTGATTGAATGTACTGGATCTGGAATGACTGGGCAAGGGGGAGCAGTAGACAGAGATTCTAGCCCATTGTCTTTTCTAACAGGGAAAAATAAATGATCTGCTTCATGTGGAGGGAAGGCACAGATTATTCTCTCAACCCATCCAAGGAGGGATACAGGAGCTGAATTGTGATAATGGACTGTCCTTTAGACCATGAAATTATGCCCTTACTATTGCTTGGTGCAAGTACATCCACAGTTAAGCCCTATGCTGGCCACGATGGATATTATTTTCCTAGGAGCTGAAGAGCTATCTTGTCAAAAGAGCATCAATATCAAAAATCTTCAAAGGACAAAGGATCATGTCCTGCTATCATTAAGCAGTAGTAGAGAAGTTGAGGCAGTCAACCACATGTGACTACAGAGCACAAACAAAACAACAATCCATGTCCTATGGCAAAGGCTGCGATTCACAATGTTGAGTTAAACCTGTTGGCTTCAAGGAAGAAGTGGACATGTCTGTGTGATGTGTACGAAGCCTGGCTTAATGTATGAACTGTGAATGTTAGTTGTTGCAACAATTCACACCACTGATTATTGTGCTAAAACATAACGTGCACTTTTTGTCAGACTATAAATCTGGTCCTTTGGAGGGTGGAGCATTCACTGAAAACCCTCCACTAGATCCACAATTGCTTATGTCCTTCATTACAGCTGTTAACACATAACAAGAAACACAATAACATGATCAGAATGGACTTCTCGCTCTTCTGAGTGGTTTGCAAACATAGGTCCTTGACTCTTTTATGAGCATTTCAGAATTTCTTGGGGTTTTCCAGCTGCTTTTTGATCACTAGTTTTCTAAGTCACAACATGGCCCAGCCAGCCTCTTTTCCCAGACAGGAACTGTAACACATGGCTTGTGGTTGCGGTAAATTAATAAGGGAGAGAAGAAAAAATAAACAGAAGGGACTTTTCCCATGTGTTTTACAACACTGCAAATCTGTCCACCCTCCAGTTCATCTGCAGTGTACCACTCTCCCCCCAGTCATTCATTCTGCACTTACTAGCTGTATGATACATCACTATTCAACAAAACTACCAGCTGTTCTGATTTTACTACCCTCTCTAAACTCCAAGAGGCAAGGGTTTCTGCTGGTGTAAAGTAGTGTTGCTTCCCTGAAGTTTTTAAATCAGCTGTGGAGCTGGCCCTAATACATAGACACCTCAGGACTTCCTAATTTCTAATGCACTTTATAGCCTATCTCATTTCGTCTACACGTGGCTTAAGGTACAATTTCTTGTACCAGTTTATACAGTTCCATCCCCATCCTGCTTGCCAGTGTTCAAAGAATATCTAGTATAAACTATAATGAAAAGTGCTCAGGGAAGTGTCTTCAGATAGGCAAACACGAGGAAATCACACGTAAAACAAATAGGCATATCACAATCTGGAGTTTAGCAAGAAGAACTGTGTGTAACATCCTACATAACATTAACATTTCTTGAATTCCAAAGGTCTTTCCACCTTTCCCCAAGGTGGGAAAATTTCCACAAAAATGCAGCACTTTCTGAGACAATGCAAAGTTTTTGCATGAGCATAACTTTCATTGTAGCTGGAAAAGAATAAGGCACCCTACTATCACTGTCAACACCACCAGCTCTGCCATTTTGCCAGTACAAATATTATCACTGTTGTTTGTGGTGTAGTTTTGAGTTGCAAAATGGGCTGGTTGGGTTTCTTCCTACATCCCAATTGGATGAACATCGCATTTGTGCTAAGGAGGGCCATTGGAAGCCTTTTTTTTAATCTGTTTCTTCAGGCCTACAGGGCAGGAATATCTTCCCAAAAGATGCCAGGGGGATAAGGAACCTACATTAGAAAGAGGCACTGATACTCATACTTAGGTAATTATTATTCTCAGTAACACAGCGATCATATTATTGCTCTTGAAGTTTCTGAACCCAGGTAAAAACTATTTAAAGGAGGGAAAGGATAATATAATTTCAGGCTGAGAGGTCACAATGAAACAGGCTAAATGACTTCTTTTCCCTATAAGCCATGGGAAACCCCACCAAAGCACTGTGTTGTCTCATCTCTCTGGTTTCCATCCAGATGTACAACAGTTACATTTAGCTGCTCCTTTGTGTATTAAATGATCTTTACATGAGAATACATGGCCCCATTTTCCCCTCCTTCTCCTATTATTATATTTTTATAAATAAACCCCTATACTTCAAGGCATAAATAAACCATGAATTGCATATAATTAGCACGTGACTTGTTCTGTGGGCAAATTATTTGAGGCAGAGATATTTTGCACCTTCCTCTCAAGCTTCAGCCACTCTTGAGAAAGAGGACAATTGTTCTGATCCCTTATGAAGATTCCTACCCTCCTAAGCTTATGTGCCTATGAGAACTTGCAACTTTATTTCTGAGCCAAGTAAGATTAGATATCTAATATAAGATTAGATGTTCAGCCACTGAACTAACGCTGGATTCAATCCAAATTCCATTGAGGAAAATGGAAATGCCCATCTCAGTGGGCATACACATTGGGCCCCAGACTTCTTCATAGCTGCTCTTCAGGTATCTGATGACTGTGTATAGCTCAGAACTATAAGGTATAATGTCCCCACATTCTTTGCATTTACCATAACATCACAAGACCTGTTGATAATTCTTGGTGGCAAGATAATGAATTATAGTCATGCCCAAAGTTCATATCTGCTGGGCCAAAACATTACATATAATTAATTTAATGAAACCGGATTTGTCCTGCAAGATATTCTTCTTCTTTCTTCTCTGGTGTGCATCAGGGTCATCCACTTCATTGAGACTTAAAAATTTTGTTGTTGATAGCTGTATCTTAGCCAAAGACAAAGATGCTTATCCAATTTTAAACCAATCATTTCAGGCAGGAACTGATCCTTGATGCTACTTACATCTCGAGAATGATTTTATAAAAGGCAAAATGCAATTAAAAAGAAGAATGATGGGAAATCTGAGGGGAGAATTATCTGTTTGCCAGCTATCATTATGACATGGCTTATGGATCTGTTCACATAACCTCCAAATGCACTTCCCCAATTCTCCACGTGCAATAGCTTGCTTGAATAGAAGGCAGTTTTAGACATCCAAATTAGTTGCTCAGTGTCTAACAATGAGATTTGGGAGTCATCTGTGCATATAGAAATACATTTCTGCAGACACCAAAAAAAAAATTAAGGGGGGGGGGGGGGGGGTGAGATGCAAAACTAGGATAAGCAAGGTAGCCTCCTTGAAGTATTACTTCTGCTTTATTAATGAGGCCAAGCACTTTGCAGGTTTCAAAAAGGGATAGGACATGGTTATAGATGATGATGATGACGACAAGTAGTGAAGGATGTATAATAATTAATAATAGGCACTCGAGAATGAATGTAAGCCTCCTGTTTCAAAGCTTGAGCCAGTCACTAACTGCTAAGGATCAGGAGGCAACTTACAGTTGGGTGGATGGATTATCTCATGGCTGCCTACTGAGAGGGTCTTAAACCTTCTTCTAAATATCTGTTGCCGGCCTCGGGAGAGAGAAGGTGCTTGATTCCATGGATCTACTTACAGCTGGAGGTACCGGACAGAGTAAGCGGGCAGGGTCTCCAGCTTGGGACCCCCACAGGCAGGGCGTGCTCAGCTGGGCGGATGAGATAGGGCTGCAAGTGGGTGGGGAGCGGCATCTGGGAGTGGGATGGGTGGGCAAGGGCTGGGATTATGGGGTGGTGACAGCACAGAGCTAGGGCCCGGGGCAGAGCCACAATCCGCTCCCAGCCTGTCCCTTCCTGTGGAACCAGCACCCATCACAGGGATGGGTTAGGAGCAGATCTCAGATATGCCCTGGGGCCTGGCCCCACATTGTTACTCCTCTGTAATCCTAGCCCTACCTGCTACATCCAGCACCCTCAGTGGTGGGTGTGGGGAAGATGGACCAGGGTGACCAGGCAGCAGGGCTGGATCTGGTGACAGTATGAAAGACACTAGCAGCAGCATCCAAGCAGAGTGAACTGCCACTGCAGGGGCTACTGGGAAGCTGAGTCTGGCTGCCATGCCACCCCTACCCTGCCCTGCACCTGAGAAAGGCAGGACGAGCCATATGTACCACAGCCCAGGCTGCCCCCTGTGCTTGTGCTGGGAGAGGCCAAGGGACCCACTGTGGGCTGGATACAATCCCTTGGTGGGCTGGATTTGGCCCGAAGGCCATATTTTGCCCACTCCTGGTCTAGCAGGTCTTTTGCTCTTACTATCATGCATTTGATGTTCCAAAGAAGGAAGTCCAAAGTCCACACTGGAATGCCTACTTTGCAGAAATTAACCCCTTGCATTTGTAAATGGGGGGCTGTAGCCCCTCCAGGAGGAACATGAATGATTTTAAATGCCTGCTTCTGGTTACCATATGCATAAAACAGATAAAAAATATGTATTAAAAATGAACACAGTTTGAAAAAAGAGCTTCCCTTCCTCCCCCAGGATTAAATATCCCACTTCACAGCTTTACCTCTGACATCCGCCCTTTATTAACCATGCCCTTTTTATTAAAGCCTGGTGGTCTCAGTAAAAAAGACTTCTGAGCAGAGGCCTAATCAGGAATTTCTTTGTTTTGTTTTAAATGTAAAGTTGAGACAGTTTTAATTGTTCATTTTACTGAGAGCCTGGTCCTGAGTTGATTCCTTTCCTTCTGCTCTTTAATTAGGAGGATCAGTAAAAGTAAAAGAGTGCCAGGGGGCAAAGGTATGGTTCTTCCATGTGGTCATAAAGCAGGGGGCTTACAGGTGTTTGCATACCTCTGCCTTCTCAGGCAGTAGTTAAGACTGAAAGCCATGAATTATGCAATAGGAAATTATATAGTATGCTCTTGAAATGTAGTTTTAAATGATTGATACAGCTGTAGCCTGGCTGAACACATACAGTAGATAGATTTAGTGTCTGGCTGATCTGTCTAGTCCTGAGTGCTCATCAGTCAACCTAACTAACAAGCTAACACTCAGGATTGTGGTCAGCAAATTTATAGTCAGCCAAAAGTATAGGGTCTGCAGTGCACTCTTACATACAGAGACCACAGTGAACCTGTTTAGTTTGCAAAAGCTGTACTGATCCTCTCCAGCTAGCAAAGAAAAAGCTAGAGACTTGAGAAGTTAGTTGACATCTTGCTGTTCCTTTCCACTTCACTACCTTTTTCATGTCACCTTAAATAACAACTGCTGAAACCCATTTAATAATCATTTTATGGGGCCAACAATCTCAATAGCACATAAAAATATATCATGAAGCATGTTAGATTTTGCACAAATCAAGTGTAAGGAAATGTTTTTTTATTGAAAATGAGTGTTTTTTTTGTATGGCTTATTGCCTTACAGCACTGTACACAAATACCTTTAATGTTGTGGTGACTCAGTTCCTCAGGGGAAGAAGATACTTGGGCACATCTACACGTCGCTGCACGGCAACATTGCTATGGCACTGTGCTTTAGTTGTTCCTCTTGAAAGGACTAAAGCACAGCACAGTATGGGTGGTTCCTACACTATGCACGTGGCACACAGTTAGATTTCACTACTATGTCACTGTAGCAGCGCACCATAACTGGGGAGCACAGCGCTACAGCGTGATCCCTACTTTGCCATAGCCAGACATATGATGCTGTAGCACATTGCTATGTTGCCATAGGGCAACATGTAAAAATATCCTTATAGTATTGAGGAATCCAGTCTAGATGATCAGCAGGTGTAATACACTGTGGTTTCTCTGCCTTTGTAAGAACCCCCCACCCCGCATATCAGATCCTCATCTGGAGTAAATACATGTAGATCCATTTACTCCAAAGATTTTGCTTCATTGCTCCCCTGGTTATATGCCAGCTGAGAAGCTGTCCTTCAGTGTCTCCAGAGGTGAAACAGAATACAAAAATAGTAATTACGAAGTGCAGTGTTTTAGGGAAATATACTAGATTTTCATATAAAGAATTTAGCACAAGACAAACCAGTTCTGAATCTCCCCACCACCTTCCCCCCCCAAAAAAGGATCAATGGACTCTAACTGTTATACTGTTAATCCATACTGACTTTCAGACAAGCATGTGGAAGGACAAGACGTGAAAGGGCATTTGCAATAAGAGAGGCATTGGACACAAGAGTATATGCTGCTAATTAAAAACTTAAAATTATATCACAATAACTTTAAATGAGAATGATCTCAGTCTAATCACATAATACTTTCTTTTGTGCTCTGGGTCATGCAGTCACTCAGATGCAATATTCAGGAAGCACATTTCATTAGACTAAATAAAGCTTCAATCATGTGTAAAATTTCCAACTTGAATAGGCAGCCATCCTATCATTCATCAGTCTCAATGTATTTAATGGGTGTAATTTCTTCCTCATATTTCTATGTGTTTATTGTTTCATTTTCATTATGGGAGTTTGTAACGATTGCTTTTTTTGTTGTTGTTGTTAAGACCAGGCTGGGGTAAATAAGGTTTTCTAGGGTGTACACGCAAATATGTTTCCTCTAGATTGTCAATAACAAGGCAATCTGATTAAACTAAACCTGAAATATTATGAGAAAGGCAAAGGGGGAAAATAGCCCAAAGGAATTAGATAATATTACCCAGGGTTGTATGTCTTACTACAAATTCACTATGGTTATTGAAAAACAAATGAAGCAGCCCTGTTCAAACATCTTTGCTCCTTTGAGTTTTCATTTTCTTTCACCAGAGTTGAATGTAGATGCCTTTTTTGTCAAAGGCAATACCTAAGACTATGAGATCCTTGCCTCACACATATAGCAAAGGTCACCTCCTTTCCCAGAAAAGAAACGTAACAAAAGCTTCCCCTTCCAAATTTTCTAAAGACTCCTAAGTAAGAGGTACTAGTGATTTCAGGGAGACTGGCAGACTCTGCAGTAAGACACTGGAGTATATCAGGTATCACTAGTATTAAATCTTCATCCTCTGGCTTAATTCTAAAACCCTAGAGCTTTTCTTCTAACCCTTCTTCTAAGATTTGGAAGAGGAAGACAATCCTGCTTACCACAAAATAGATGTTTGTTTCTTTAAATATAATTTGGCCCCACTTCATCGTTCAGGATTTCAGCACGCAACTTGGTGATGTTTTCCAGCTAGGATATGCTCTTTTGTACTATTTTCTGACTAAATGTAAAGTGCTACTCAGACATTGGCAGACAAGGTTCTTTGGGTAAATCTGATATCTTTTATTAGATCAACTCAGACATTGGGGTAGTTACTGAGAGGACTTCCTTGGCTGGTCTAAGCCCTCTTCTAGCTCAATTCCATTTACCTCACCCTCCAACCATCTTCCCTCAGCCACGTTTTTGTTTTCTATCAACTTGTTAATTATTTCTTGTAAACTAGGCCCTAAGACTGTAAGAAATTAACTCGATGGGTCCCCTGAAACCATGTTGAATCCTGCTGAGGTCAGTGGTGCTGTGAACAAATGCATGGATTTGCCCATATGTACTATACTGTGGGACTGGGCACCTAGACTGCAATCTCTTTGGGGTAGGGACTGACACCTTTGTATGTGTTTAAACATTTTGAAGCACAATAAGGCCATAATCCCTGTTGAGGGCCTGTGGACATTATCACAGTACATATAAAAATGCAGTCATCCCTCTTTCTTGACCTTCCATTCTCCACTGTTCATCCAGACATTAATAATTTCTTCCATTTTTGATGTGATATATGGCTATCAGACACTCCAGCATCAGAGTTCCTTCTTACCCATCAATTAAATTAGGTTATAAAACCCTGCAGACTTGTTCTGGTTGGCAGCACAATTGAATTAAAGGTGGATGAAGAAATAAAGAAAATCTTAACTCTATCTTCTTTGGTATTTGAAGATGTCCAGAAGACCCAGTAAAATCCAGGGTAAGCAGTCAACATGTGGAAATGGCTATTATCACCAGGACTTTACAGTAGGACAAATCTCTGCAGTGGTTAAATGAACCCCAATGAAAGCAGACCCCAAAGCAGTGATATACCAATGGTTAGAATAATAGAATAATAGATATTGAGGGTTGGAAGGGACCTCAGGAGGTCATCTATTCCAACCCCTTGCTCAAAGCAGGACCAGCCCCAACTAGATCATCCCAGCCAAGCCTTTGTCTAGCTGGGTCTTAAAAACCTCCAAGGATGAAGACTCCAAAACCTTTCTGGGTAACCTGTTCCAGTGTTTTACTACCCATCCTAGATCTGAGACAGAAGCTCAAAAAACCGATTTAACCTAAATCAGTTAAGTCTGATACTACATCTACCCAGGTTTATCTTAAACCAGTTTAGGCCATTTTGAAAGTGGTCTATATGCACTGAACTTCTGTTGTGTTACAGATTTGAACCAGTTTCAGAACACTTATACTGGTTTATATGTAACTTCTGTCTCTAGTCCTACTGAAACAGTTTTCCCTAATATCTAACCTAAACTTTCCTTGCTGCAACTTGAGACCATTGCTCCTTGTTCTATTATGGACAGGAGAACAGTCCTGCTCCTTCCTCTATAGAACTAGCCTTCAGGTAGTGGAAGACTGCTATTAAATGTCCCCTCAGTTTTCTCTTCTCCAGACTATATAAGCCCAGTACCCTCAGCCTCTCCTCATAAGTCATGTGTCCCATCCCCCTAACTGTTTGTGTTGCCCTCCGCTGGACTCTCTCCAATTTGTCCACATCCTTTCTGTACTGGGGGCCCAAAACGTGGACATAGTACTCCAGATGTTGCCTCACCAGTGTCGAACAGTGGGGAATAAGCACTTCCCTCGATCTCCTGGCAACACTTCTACTAATGCAGCCCAATACGCCGTTAGCCTTTTTCACAACAAGGACACACTGTTGGCTCATATTCAGCTTATTATCCACTATAATCCCTAGGTCCTTTTATGCAGACACATTTTTAAAAGAGCATAAAAGGCACACTTTACAAAATTAATTAATGATTTGTGGTGCTTCAGTTTTTGGGGTAAAGCCCAATTTGAAGGAGACCATGAAAAGTCTTTGATTGTCTCTTCACAGCAATTGGCCAAACCAAATACTGGTGTATCTTATGGCAGTATGGTAGGTCTAAACTAGCTGCTCAAATGGTTGCAGCAGAAGTTGAGATGAGATCTCTTGAGGATAATTCTAACACAAATTTATGGTTGACATAAGTAAGTGCCATTCAGTAAAGTTGCAGTTCCTTATGCATCCTAACCCAATCCTTATTAAAGTCAATAGATGGTTGTAGTCACATGGGATCTTAATCAGGCTGTTGGTGAACTGTGGTCTGGAAGAGAAAGGGGAGGAGGAGAGAGAGAAGTTGCCTCAGTGGTTAGAGATTGTAACAGGCTGCATGCCTGTGGGACTGTAGCACAGCTGCAGGCAGTGGAGGATGATTACAGGCCTGTCTAAGGAGGACTGGACCAGCTGATTTGAATAATTGGTTGGCCAAAGAACATTAAAAGTGGTCAGGAAGAGGAAGTGGGGAGGGAGAGGCTGAAGGTACCAGCACCAGCCAAGGCTCTCTCTAGGCCTAAGAGACCACAGGGGGAGCAGGGGCTAACCTTTTATGGACTATGGTAAGGCTTATTATTAAGGACTAATTGGTGTTTAAGAGGTCTCCAGAGGAGCTAGTGGGCCCAGGAGATAAAAACTGTGTACGGTTTAAAGATTGGGAGAAACCTGAGAGAAATAGAGTGAAACCTGAACCCACTACAGAGACATCCTGGACTTAATAAAACTCAATTCAACTATCTTCTCATCCACAAGAACCCTGTATGACCTTAAGCAAAGTGTTTAGGTCAAGTCTGCAAAAAGCCAAAATAAGGTTTAAGAATGCAGATGGAATCTAGACACACAGATCCAAGCGAGTGGTCCACCAAAACCCCTCTAAATAGCTTAGATGCCTAAAAGACTGTAGACGCTAATGTTTTGCCCCATAGAGTTACTTAAGTGCCTAAACTTCTGCTATTACACTTCCCTACATCCAAGTCCTATGGGGGTCCAGTCCTGCAGAGCACACTCAACACATACTAGCAGCATTGAGTAATGGTCGCTGTCATTCCAAGATATAACTGTTGAAGGAGGTGGTAGTGTCCTAACCCACATTTTATATGATAACACTGTGGTTAGTGAAGCAAGGAAGTGAGAAACCTGGGTTCAATTACCTTGGCCTAAGGGAATTCAAATCCAGAGCTCCCACTTCAAGTCGATGCCACCAGACAGTAGCCTAGGGGTTTGGGGCATTCTCCACAACTTCTATTGGAGTTGGAGCACTATGTGGCTAAGAGTGCAAGAGTCACGGAGTCCAAGAAGACAACAAGAAACTGTTGCTCTACTGTTCTCCAGTAGACCCAGTGGTAGGGCACTCTCCTGAGAGGAAGGGACGGAGGAAATAAGCCATGAGTGCTGGTCCTGCTTCTATTATTATTTCTGTTTGTTATCCTATGACTGTTTAACATAAAATGTATAAACACTGCTGGAAACACACTGGTATGCCCTACTCACTAGGCTATAGGGGCTTCTATCTCACTCATTCTTGCATCCTTTTTTGCCAAGTGGCCCCACTTCAATAGAACAGGTGAAGAAGTTCCTCTTGCCTACAGCCAGATGGTTTGAGTATTCTACGAAGAGTGGGAGGTGCCGATTTCAATCCCAACAGGCTGAAGAATGCTTACTAGCTACATCTCCCAGTTCTTGGGCAAATGCTCTAACCAGTAGACTGTGATATCAATGGTAGATACCAACCTCACTAACTCTTCTGACTGTGTCTTAAAATAAAAGAGGGTATGAGCCAACCGTCTGCAGCCAAGGGGGCTGGGCCATGAACCCCAGCCTTCCCAAGGTCTTGCTCATGGCTGCAGTCTAGGAGAGAGACAAGCTCACAGAAGCACCCGTTTCCTCAGTATTTCCTATTAACAAACTTAAGCCATCTTCATTCAGCATGCTAGATGAAATCCCACTCCTGAGTGTCTAACTCTTCCCATGAATTATATAGGGAACATTGGCACCTATCTTGAGTTTTCCAGTCCCACCACTATTCTCCTTCAAGCAACCAATTACTAAGAATGGAAAAGGGTCAAGGTAACACTCCTGTATTAAGGAGACTAAGGAAAATAGATGCCAAGATTTTTCCATTTTAGGCATCTATATAAGACTGTCCATAAGTACTCCTATGGGGCTTTAACAGGAAATGTTGAATTCTGAGCACTTTAGAAAACTGTACTTTGTGTGTTTAGTCCATCTCTGTTATTGCTCTGAACAGACTGCCTTTTGTCATTTAATTTAATTATCCTGCCCTTTTTATGGATGTTCCATTCAAAGAATTAAAGGTTTGGCAAATAGATCTAATATCACATGGATAGCTTTAGCTGTCCCAATTGATGGCTCCATATAAATCTTGATTATAGTGCAGTTATGGCTGAAATCTGTGCCCCACATCACTCTGATTTCATTGCAACTTTGGTGCAGCTGGCAATCTTTTCAATGCATACATTTTCACTGAGGCATAGTGCCCATTTTCCCTTTCTTTGGGCATGTCTACACTCCTCCAAAGGAAGAACTACTGTGCAAACATACCCTTCCCACTTGATCCCACTTCATGCATGCTAGAAATATTTAGTGTAGCCCCATTAGAGTTATGCTGGACACATGCCAGCACGTCTGCCTGTGTGCCCTAAGTGTACCCTGTGCCAGAAAGCAGCTACATATTTTGGGATTTGGCAAACACAGGGTGGAAACAAGTGGGTGGGCCATGTTTTTATGGTGGTACTCTCTAGCATGGCTGGAGGCAGTGTAAGCATGTTCTCTGTGGGTACATGGGAGTATCTCTGAAACTTCCTTCTGTTATAATACAGGCACTCGGTATGGAACAGACAAATTAATGATTCCTGTCTTTGAACAGTGCAGTATAAAATGGACTAATTTCAAATACATTCTATAGAGGAAAATTATCAGAACGGATTATCCATTTGTAATACTCAGTGGTTACATTTCAAGAGAAATTGCAAAAAAAAAATCTACACATAAAGGATGTCCTCCTCCTCTGTCACCGATCATTTGATTTCACGTATAGAAGCATAGTAAAAATAGGAACTGGGCCTTCTGGGTCCAGACCAGCCGTGTTTAGTGACATGTGTAGAAGTTACTTTTTCTTCAGATCCAGTTTCACCACACAAATTACATAATGTATATTTTCCTAGTTTCTTCTCTAAGTTTAGAATCTGGGGTGGTATCAACATAATCTCACCTGAAGGGTCAATTCTCCTGCAGTGGTCCACCAGTATTTTTTATTCTTGACCATCTACAACCCAACCACATGACCCTTTTATGCCAGGACCCTTCAAACTCATTTGTCTAAAGAGAAGTAGAGAAAAATGAAGTTATCCATCCAACATTAAACAGCAGGTCAGAACTGGGACTGGAACTTAGATCTACTACTCTCTAGCATCATATGCTATCAACTGGGCCATGCATTTCGTCAGCAGGCTAACACCCTTACAATATAGATTATCATGTATTTTGGAAGTATTTTAGTTATTGTTCACCTTGGTGGACATAAGGTCATGTCCAGCCCTTTTCCATCTGGTCAAGGAATTTCCATTCCCTGTGGGACCAGAAGTTAATGTTCTATCAGGTAAACACTCCCATGCAATTATAGCAAAGAGGTGTGTTGTTCCACTAATCTCCTGTTGACTTCTTAACTGTGCCATTAATTACCAGCAAGACAAACAGTTCACCACTCATGAATAGAAAGGGTTACGGCAAGATGGAAGTTATTTACAGTTAACAGTAATGGAAAAACTGCAGAGCAGCTTGAGCCAGTATCTAATAATAAAAACAGTTTCTTGTAAAGAGACTTTTAAGGGCAGAGAGTGTCCAAGTTCTTCACATTTTTCTTCAAGAAATAAAACAAATTGACAGTAACCCCAGTATTTGGGGATAAAGTTTTCCATAGCTTTTTGGTGACCCTGACAATGAGGAGGGAAATATCTGCTACTTGCAAGTAAAACTATAATTCAATCCATAACCATCACCAGTTTATTGATGCAGCAGTGTTTCCATGTTTCTAACTGATCCACTTAGAAGAAAATCATTCCACCTCCTGGCATGTATGAAAAGAGATTGCAGGGGGCAGCACTGAGACATAAGAATCTGACGTTATTGCTTTGTCATCTCTGAGATCTGTTCTACACATAAAAGCTAAGGCCCAAATCCTGTTCTATCGTGTAAAAATATGCAGCAGTGTGCATTCCTATCCCACCCTAGTCATGTCCCTCCAATTTTTTAATGCAAAAAGGCAGATAAGTTCTTCCTCCTGCATTTTTTGTGACATAGATCTAAAACATTTTACAAAAGTTCAACACTTTGATTATTGCTGTTGGTATTAAAAAATACAGTGTTGACCCATGTAGCTATCAGCAATCCCCATTTAGAACACATCCATTCATTGTAACTTCTACGATCCTCACATTGTTTATGCCATTTTTTTTTTTTTTACATTTCTTGACAGAGTCAGATGATATGCATTTGCAATCATTCATGCAGGATACTGTTTAGACTATTGACAATGTGTGATAGAGTTGCCTGATTTGGATGTTTTAGAAACATCTCATCAAGTAATTAACGAACTGCAAGGTTTTTTTCCTTCTTGCTATTGTTTTTTGTTTTGCTTTCATTTTTTTTCACTTTTGTTTATATCGGGTGGGTTGGAGGAAGCTAGTTAATGAAATATAGAGTTAGGGTGGGCCCAGCACTGAGAAGAAAAATTCCCACTGGTCTGACTTCAAGGCTAATAAAAAATGCTTTATTGTTTCTTCTGTTGATCCTTCTAGCCGGACTGCAAGCCCCTTGGGCACAGTTAGTCCAACAAATTTAAGATTGCATATCCAATGTCTCACGCAGTTCTAGTTAGCAGTCAGCTTCCTCACAGGCAAAAATAGCTTTGGTAAATGTCTTTGTATTTCTTTAAATTCTTCACCTGCTCTTTTTCATGTTCTTATGGAAAACTCACAACTGTGATGCAGAATTTTATGCCATAACAACCTTGCTATTAAAAGTGAGAGAGAGAATCTCTTAACTTTTCTCACCTTTTGGAAAAGTCAAAACTGGATCCCACCTTCATTGCCTGCCATTGTCTTCATTATAGGAGGAACTCAAATGCCATATATGAACTCTTTTAATCTCTTTGAACATAGATCTAAACTTGGCAGCAGTCAGTCAGCTGTTGCCTATGAAAGCTTATGCCTTTCTGACTACATTCATTTTTAAGGGTGCTTGTACACATACAAGAAAGCTGTTCTGATGCACTGTAATTACAGCACATTGGAGCAAACTTGATTAATCGATTAATTTATAAAACTAAGGAAGGGGAAAATAAAAGACTGGCCCAACCAATTTGGCAATCCTTTAACAAGTTAGCTGAAATTTTGCTCTTTGGCATATTCCTATACTTGCCCATGAGGGTTTTTCCCAAGGTTTTTAGGACAAAGTTAGATAGACACTTGTCTAGGATGGTTTAGATAGGGATGATCATACCTTGAGCAGAGGGTTGGACTACATGAGCTCCTAAGGTCCCTTCCAGCCCTACATTTCTATGTTTCCATCTAGAATAATTTTCATAATTTGAAATCTATATATGACTTTATAATTTCAGGAGTGACAAATAAAACAATTTATACTCTCCCTGAAAGACTTTGGGTAAACTGCTGGCACAACTGAGATCAGTGGAAGTTTTTCATTGGTTTCCAGGAAGTCTGAGTTTTACTCTCTGAACAGAATTCTGCAATCTCATTTGGAAAGAAAATCCATAATGAAAACTGGCACAAAATCATAGCTAACTAACTAAACATAGTACATCAGGGATTTAAAATAAAATAGATTAGAAGCATTGCTTTGACCCTGTGGCTTGGTTAGGAGTGTGAGAACAAGAAACAAACACAGTACATGGAGCATTTGCAAACCAGGGAGCTGAACCAATCACTGTAGGATTAGGAAAAGAAATCTGGAGGGAAATTAAGTGAAAAAATTATAGCTCGTTCTAGGGTGAAAGGAACTGAGACCAACAATAATTTGGATTTAGTTTTGTTGCTGTGGTAGGTGCTCTAAAATCTATGTTGGATAGAGCAGGCAGAGAGGTCATGGAAGTCAGAATTATTATATGTGAAAGGAAGTGGGGAACAATAGCTTTAGAGAAGTCATGACAACTGGAGGATTGGTGGTCTCCAGTATGAAAGAGCATGGCTGTTATAGATGGGATCTTTCTGTACAGCTGAAATATTGTGTGTAGTATCTATACAACACAGACACACACTGATGATAGAGCTGCATGAATTCTTTGCTGCAGAAAAATTACCCAGTGCTTTTTGTACTTTTTCTATTTGAAGTTTTTTCTCCCACAAGACCAATACTGATTTCTGCTGTTGTATTCATACATTCAAAATCAGTGAAGCACGTATGCATCTGCTTAAATGTAGATGGTTAGTTAGATGTAAACTAATTTAGATGGTTAGTTAACTCAAGTTAGATGGCTAGTTAGCTGTTCAGACGGTAGTTAATCTGAAGTCTGTCAGAAGGCAGGGCAGGGTAGCACCTTAAAGTAACTGGTTGAGAGAGGTTACAGCCTATGAAAGCTTATGCCTCTCTTAACAGGTTACTTTCTAAAGTGATACCCTGCCCTGCCTTCTGCCGGATTAAATTTAAGCACATCAGAGGTCTTGTTGACTTAATTGGATCTATACACCATGCTTAAATTTGAATCCATGTTTGTGATTTTTACAGGCCTGAAGTTTGTATACCAAAGCACTTAGGCAATCAAGTTTTAGAGGTAGTATGATCCCAATGGATAAGCCTCAGGACTGGGGCCCAGGTAGACCTGAACTTTTATCTCAACTCTCCTGGGACTCTGTTCTCCTCCCATCCCTCTTCTGTCATTCCTGTTTAAAATTGAGTTCCTTGGGACAAGGGCAGTCTCACAGAATCATAGGGTTGGAAGGGAAATAAAGGCTTAGCAGAAGAACAATGCACCCTGCATTCATCCAGTGGGTTGGACAAGATATCTTAGACAAATCCCTCTGTGTGTTTGTATACCACCTAACACAACTCTGCCCACATCTTGCTTGTAGCCTAGAGGCAGTACCAAAATACCAAGAATAACAATAATGAATTAACTCATGGATTGCTCACAGACTGCATATTACTTTCTAGTAGGGGTGTACAAAGAGGGCCCTACTCGATTTGGATTCAGATTTGGCCCAACTCAGGGAACTGATTTGATTTGTTGATTTGGATCACTGTCCCTGAATGGATTTGACTGAATCCGAATCTGAAGATTCGATGCTGATTTGGAGAATCAGCGATTCGGACATAAAAAAAGCTTTAAAAGTTTTTTCTACAAACCTTGAGGTACCAGTGTGGCTTGTGAACGGTACGATGCTGGGATGCATGGAGCATCCTGCAGGAGTGCAGGGCAGCCCTCCACATGCTCAGCAGCAAACCTGGAAGTGAACTGGAAGTACTTCCGGTTCACTTCCGGGTCTGCTGGGAAGCATGCGGGCAGCCCACCTGCACCCCCCCTCCGGCTAGGCGATTGACCGTGGGGGGAATCTGCTCCCCCTCTAGATCCAGGAGACACCAGTCACCGAGCCAGGGGACCTGAAAGTGAACCTGGAAGTGGACCAAGACCCCTCAGTGTGCTCCCCGGCGCACCTGCAAGTGGACCAGAAGTGCTTCTGGTCCACTTCTGGGTCTGCTGCTGAGCATGCTGGGGAGCCCCCTGCACTTGTGTGGGACACTCCATGTGCCCAGGCATAGCAGCATTCACGAGCCACCTGCTACCTAGAGACATGTAGAAAAAACATTTAAAGCTGTGTCTATATCTGAATCTCTCTAAATCAATTTGGAGGGTTCCAATTCGATTTGGAGTGATTAAAGCGTCCTCTGATTTGATTCAGGTTTGGAGATTCAGCCACTGAATCGGGCCAAATCTCTGCCAAATCGAATCAGGGACTGAAGCTTTGCACAGCCCTACTTCCTGTTTATTTTCTGTGACTGTTTACTCATATCATACGATGGTATCTTTGCTCCCTTACTGGATGTTGGATAACTTTTAAACAATAAAATAAAAAATACCTGACAGTCAGGAGTGAGTGAAGAACAGAGCATAGGGACTAATGCATTTTCCTGTTTGTGTGCATATGGTATTGGTAGGAAGAATACCTGTTCTTCAAACAGCAGTATGAGCAATGCCTTTTGTGAACATTTTCAAAGTAGTGACTAAAAAGACGCACAAGCACAGTCAAAACAACCCTCTGCTGAGAATTTCGGTGATGTGCTTACAGTAAATGACCAGCCTGGAATGATGGGAAAAACCAAGAATCAAAGATGTGATCTACTAACATTTCTTTTCACTAGGCTTTGACTTGGTAGGAAGTGATTAAAATTCACATGTAGGTACATAACCACCTGCACTTAGAGCAGACCCATTCACTGTGACTTTATTAAAAAGAAAATAACCAGAAACAGAAGATTTGCCTTCCATTTTTGTGAGGCATTTTGAAGAAAACTGTGGGAATCTGTGGGTGTGTAATATGCTGAGGTTTGAACTCAGGAACTGTGCATGTAATCTTGACATCCAGAGCAAGTAATGTGTAGAAGAAGCCAACACACACCACAGACCTCCTAATTTCTGAAACCTCTTAGTTGGAGCTATTGCCCACAACAACTACTATCCATCTGCATGCCACTAAGTGTTGCAGATCTCAGTCTGGCTCTTGTACAGTCTTATGGTTATCTGCTCCACTATCCATATGGACCTATTTGGTTTCTTTCTCTACTGAATGTATGATTAGCAATATTATGTAGACCAGTACAATTTTTTGTCAGGAAATGCTAACCCATGAGCCTCCCATAGAAAATGAATGGGAAATCTGTAAATTCCTGTAAACACCCACAAACTTTCCCATGATCTCCTGTTACTTTTCAATGGACAGTGCTATGCAGTTCTACAGAGGCTGGACTGTTGAATCTGACAATCAGCGTGGCACAACAGATTGTGCTAGCCCCAGAAATGATTGAGGGTTTGGCAACAAAATGTGCCGACTTTTTGCAGCTGTGCAGCACCCTTTTGGCATCTATATCTCACCAGTATTTCTGCTATCTTTAACACACACATTCATACATATATCACATACATTCAAAATCCATCCACCGAAAAGCTGGCAAGTCGGTCAGCAATGCGCAAGTCCTTGACTTCAGGAAAGCTGACTTTGACAAGCTCAGGAGGCTTGTCAGTGAGGCCCTAAGGGACCGTGACCACAGGGAGAGGGGAGTTCAAGAGGAGTGGTTGCTCCTCAAGGGAGCGATCCTCAATGCACAAACTAAGTCTATTCCATCTCGGAGGAAAGGCAGCAAGAGGGCACAGCAGCCCCCCTGGCTCTCCAGGGACCTAGCAGATCTCCTGAGGCTAAAAAGAAAGGCCTACAAAGGGTGGAGGATGGGAGTCACCTCCAAGGAGGATTATTCTGCACTGGTCCGGTCCTGTAGGGAGCAGACCAGGAAAGCCAAGGCTGCAACTGAACTCCAGCTAGCTTTGAGCATCAAGGACAATAAGAAGTCCTTTTTCAGATATGTGGGGAGCCGGAGGAAAAGCAGGGGCAACATTGGACCCCTGCTGAGCCAGATGGGGCAACTGACAACTGACGCCCAGGAAAAAGCCAACCTATTAAATAGGTACTTTGCGTCAGTCTTTCATCAGTCCCATGGGACACCCATGCCCGCTACAGGGCCGGGAAGTCCGGGTGAGGGTGATCCCCTGCCCTCCATTAATGCTGACTTTCTGAAGGAACATCTTGAGAAGCTGGATACCTTCAAGTCAGCTGGCCCTGACAATCTTCACCCCAGGGTACTCAAGGAGCGGGCGAGCATCATAGCCCAGCCTCTAGCACGGATCTTTGAAAACTCTTGGCGCTCTGGTGTAGTGCCCGAAGACTGGAAGAAGGCCAATGTGGTGCCTATCTTCAAGAAAGGGAGGAAAGTGGATCCGGCTAACTATAGGCCCATCAGCCTGACTTCTATCCCGGGGAAGATCTTAGAAAAGTTTATTAAAGAGGCCATCCTTAATGGACTGGCCGACGCCAACATCTTAAGGGATAGCCAGCACGGGTTTGTTGCGGGTAGGTCTTGCTTGACCAATCTCATTTCCTTCTACGACCAGGTGACCTATCACCTGGACAAGGGAGAAGAGATTGATGTCATATATCTTGACTTCAAAAAAGCCTTCGATCTGGTGTCCCATGATCGCCTCTTGGAGAAACTGGCCAATTGTCGCCTTGGGTCCTCCACGATCCACTGGCTGGAAAATTGGCTCCGGGGTCGGACCCAGAGGGTAGTAATCGATGGAAGTCACTCATCGTGGTGTCCTGTGACCAGTGGGGTCCCCCAAGGCTCTGTCCTTGGACCCATACTGTTCAACATCTTCATTAATGATGTGGACACTGGAGTCAGAAGCGATC
>NW_005842422.1:324408-340859 GCF_000455745.1 Alligator sinensis
CTATGGAAGAAAGAGACTTGGGGGTCATCATTGACCACAAGATGAACATGAGCCTGCAATGCGATGCGGCGGCTAGTAAAGCGACCAAAACGCTGCCTTGCATCCATAGATGCTTGTCAAGCAAATCCCGGGATGTCATTCTCCCCCTGTACTCGGCCTTAGTGAGGCCGCAGCTGGAGTACTGTGTCCAGTTTTGGGCTCCACAATTCAAAAAGGATGTGGAGAAGCTTGAGAGAGTCCAGAGAAGAGCCACGCGCATGATCAGAGGTCAGGGAAGCAGACCCTACGATGACAGGCTGAGAGCCCTGGGGCTCTTTAGCCTGAAAAAGCGCAGGCTCAGGGGTGATCTGATGGCCACCTACAAGTTTATCAGGGGTGACCACCAGCATCTGGGGGAACGTTGATTCACCAGAGCACCCCAAGGGATGACGAGGTCGAATGGTCACAAACTACTTCAAGATCGTTTCAGGCTGGACATAAGGAAGAACTTCTTTACTGTCCGAGCCCCCAAGGTCTGGAACAGCCTGCCACCGGAGGTGGTTCAAGCGCCTTCATTGAACACATTCAAGATGAAACTGGATGCTTATCTTGCTGGGATCCTATGACCCCAGCTGACTTCCTGCCCTTTGGGCAGGGGGCTGGACTCGATGATCTTCCGAGGTCCCTTCCAGCCCTGATGTCTATGAAATCTATGAAATCTATGAAATATATCAGCAATAGTTAGTTGAGTGTTAAGCACAATTAACACATTCAGCCAGAGTAACTTGGGTATAAATGTAGGTGTCGTAGCTTTTAGGATCAGAAGATCCTCTAATCTCACCTCCCATACAACACATGCAATTGAATCTCACCTCCTGTATAATGCATGCCATTGTATTTGTTTACTCTTCTAATGTACCAGGGTCCTGTATGAGATCAGTACTAGGCTGGGTTGATACTGACCTATGGGACCTTCAGTGAACATGTAGCTATAGAACTGATGGGTGCTGTTTAATATTTCAAGTAGATGCTTTGCAACCAGCATGACTTTATTGGATTCTGTGCAGGGACAGCTGCCAAATTCTAAGATATGGCAATGAACTGTATTCCTGACTACTTGGTTCATAATAGATTCCATGGCACATTTTTTTTGTTAGAGTTGTCAGTGGTTTTACTTTGGGTTACTCTAGCCACATTCAGCCATAAGGGAGAACATCTACCTAGCCAACTAATTTTCCACCTGTTTCAAATGGAGTCTTTCCCAGTCCCCATTGTGCAGCTATTAGAGATGCCCACATTTTAGTGCTGATAAAGGGATCTCTCTATACACACATCTCTTACCTCCTCCATAGGGAATTAAGGCCACCCTGTGGTTATCCATAGTATTCCCAACTCCCCCTTTTGCCACTTTCATGAGGGCCGGACAGATTCCTTGCATGCACCTTAACAAAAGGAAGGAGCAAGTCCAGTACTGCTAGGCATATGGAGGAAACTGGACTATGCATTATACCTGACAACCAAGAGATCCAAGAGTGCTGGTGTTTGGGGTGCCTCCCTTTTGGTTCCCAGTCAGAAAATATCTTTAAGGGACCTGTTTTTCAAAACAGAAAACATTCATCAATTTATGAAAATCTGGTCACCAAGTCTTTTTAAGAGATCTTTCACATGGGCACCTGGAATCTTAAAACACCCCAAATCTATTTTGACATTCGTTTCCCATAATAAGTTCAGGTTTCACTTATGCTTTTTTTCATCATAATTTTGTAAGTTCTCAGAAGGAACCATTACTATCCATTCTGATCTTTGATATAACATAGGCCATAGAACTGCACCCAGTGATTTCTACATGAAACTTGTAAATCTTGCGTCACTGTGAACATCTCTTTTAGAAAGATATCCTATCTTGATGTGAAGATAAGTCCACCAAAATCCCAAGTGCTAGCTGAAGGTGGATCTTGTTAAGGGTATTATCAAATATCTAATAGTATCTGTTGAGAAAAGGCAAATGACATCTAGACCAGATTATTATGGCTGGAATTTCTCAAGGGATGTAAGGGAGTTAGGCACCCAATCCTACTACAGTGAATGAAAGAGATAACTCTTACCAACAAATGAAAGCCAAAATGGCCTACCAGTCAGATGACCTTAACATGCCCTTGTAGATGAGTGTGAGTCATCAGTCGCCAGAATCAGAAGCACATCAAAGATTTCATGAGGCCTGCCAAAGCAAAACAAACCAAAGACTTAATCACCAGTGCCAAAAACTACATTCACAAGGCAAGAATCCTGATCGTGCAGCTGCCCAGCTTGCCCCTTGTTTGCCCACATCCGTTAGCTTTACAAATGGCTCTATTAGAAGGCATCATTCTGCACTTTAATTACCAGAGAGAAAGATGGTAACAAAGGGATAGTGCAATTGGATGAATGTGCCAATGGTCTTTTTGGTTTCTTACTGGCATGTGGCTGCATTTAAAAATAGAAGTTGAATCTTAAAATAAACAAAGGATACCATGGAGATTTTTTAAAATTTAAACAGATGATTTTATATACAGTGAAATTATACGGAGCTTCATGATCAAGAAGTTTTTCATTCAGCTTGTAAAATCAGGTAATGCCAAAGCTCATTGTCAGTAGTCACTAATTTTAATTGCATTTAATTGGTTTTGTTTGTAGGTCTCTGCTCCTGGTGCTACATCAAAAGAAGTTGCTGGCATACCAATGTGTATTAGGTACTTCAGGGAAGGAAAAAGAGCAAGCTGTCCAGAAAACTATTTCACCTCCTCACATAGTTCACTTATTAAAGAAGAGCCAAAGGCAGCAACTGGGTTAGGGTCCTCTTGTGCTTAGTCCCATACATACACATACTGAAAGTGGGAGGAAGACAGAGAGTCTCTGCCACAAAGAAATGGGAAAGTCTCTATCAGCACTACCAACAAAAATGTACTGGGGCCATTTTATAAATGGGAGCCTTGGCCCAGAGACCCAGATCCTACATAGGAGTTATATGCATAAAAACCTTTGAAGATCTGGGCCAAATTGATTAACAGCCAGCCTCACAAAAGCACTTAGGCAATGCAACACTGAACATGGAAAAACCTTTAGAAACTTGGCTGTCTAGTGGAATCCATACCTCTGAGTTATGTATATGAGCTCCCAATGGGACACATGGGGTTCAAAGAAGGAGATTCAGAAAAGTCAGTACACTGTGGAGCAAGTCCACAGTAGGAATTGCCACAGTGACTGTACATGATCTAGATGTTTATATCTGCACTAAAAGGAGGCATTTTCCTGTAGTTGGGCATTGCAGCCAAAAACTCCGCCTTGAAGTGAAGTACCTAGGCCATCCCCTTTTCAGAAAAAGCAGTGAGGTAGAGGTGACCCCTTTTTCCCTGATAGCAAAGTATTTGGAGTACTCATCTAGGGTGTGGGAGATCCAGCTACCAATCTCTTGACTGCTCAGAAGGACTTAATCCTGTAGCTCATCCCAGAAAAGAAAGTCCCGCCTCCTACCCCCAACTTGAGGATTGTGCAGAGGGGTTTATAGTAGTTTGGGCACTTACTTGAAAGAGGAAAACTACCTATATTTGTTCCAAATCTGATCGTATGGATATTTAAGTGGAACAATATCAGAAGTTAAAAAAAAAAACCCTCACCTCCAAAATTCTCATATGCAGCCTCATATGCAGGATTAAGTCTTCACATCCTACGTGACAGAGGCACTTCCTCCTTCAACTGTGTTTTGGGTGAGGCCCAGTCTGTCTGATTGGGTCTCCCAGGTGATACAGGTGGAGGAACACTGTGAATCCTGATGGAGGGGGAAGCTTAGGCATGAGCTAGGCACCAAAGTTGCTTAGCATTGTCAAGACTCAGATGGTCCTGGGCATATTTGGAAGTAGGTGGTTAGGCACTGAGGGAACTTCACCAGGGGAAGCTTTGGAACCTTGGGCCTTTGTGTGATGTGAATAAATACTTAAAGCTTGATTTTAGTGTATGAAATATCACTCTCCTAACTTTAAGCTACAGTGAGAGGATACCTATGGTTAGATACTCTTCCAGTTTTACAGTTTTGCTAAGCTAAATGGCTCTAAAAGGTTAATATTGCCATTTTATTGAAGATTTTTCTAAAGATCTATGAAAACCACTCAAACAAAAATCAGATTTGGGTCCATAAAACAATGCTACAAAAAACAAGACTCTCAATAAGGATACTTGTGATTCAACAGCTGTCAGATAACCACTGAAGAATAAACATTAAACAGTAATTACTATATATGGGTTGAGCATCTGCTAGGAGGAATCGTGTTTTCAGTGAACTATGATTTTGACATAGCAATCACTCCCAAACAAAAATGTGGCTAATGGGTATTTCTTCAAGATGTTGCATATGTACATATATACTACAGTCTTGCTTAGCACGACAAATGTACTAAACTACATAATTAACTCCAGTATCTTAGTTAAAAAATGGTGTTAGTATAAGTAAAAGATAATAAACATAACCTAAAAGTGATAATTTTCAAATCACTGCTTAGTATGTCATACTAGTCCTTAAAGTACTGTTTTGGCAGATTTCAAGATATGATTCTCTCATACATAGTCTTCCAGTTCCTTTTTTTTTCAGTATCTGAGCAAATGTTCATTCCTGGGAAGAATGCTTGTATTGTCTTCAGTTTTGTTAGGAGAACTTCTATAGGAGCATTATTTCTTTTAGACTGAGAAGGTGTGGTGAGTAGCAGAGTTTGCTCTCTGCCTTATTAGTCTCTGATTACAGTCACTTATCATAGAATCACAGAAAATGAGGGTTGGGAGGGACCTCAGGAGATCATCTAGTCCAGCCTCTTGCTCAAAGCAGAAACAGTCACATCATGCCAGCCAAGGCTTTGTCTAGCTGGGTCTTAAAAACCGCCAGGGATGGAGAGTCCACCACCTCTCTGGGTAACCTGTTCCAGCACTTTACTACCCCTCCTAGTGAGGAAGTTCTTCCTAATATCTAACCTAAACTTCCCTTGCTGCAGCTTGAGACCATTGCTCCTTGTTCTGTCATGTACCACCACTGAAAACAGTCTAGCTCCATCCTCATTGGAACCACCCTTCAGGTAGTTGAAGGCTGCTATTAAATCCCCTCTCAGTCTATTCTTTTGCAGACTAAATAAGCCCAGTTCTCTCAGTCTCTCCTCATAAGTCATGGGCCCCAGCCCCCTCACCATTTTTGTTGCCCTCCACTGGACTCTCTCTAATCTGTCTACATCTTTTCTGTAGTGGGGGACCCAAAACTGGACACTCCAGATCTGGTTGCACCAGTGCTGAATAGAGGGAAATAATCACTTCCCTTGATCTGCTGGCAATGCTCCTACTAATGTAGTCCAGTATGCTATTAGCCTTCTTCGCACTAAGGACATACTGATGGCTCATATTCAGCTTACTGTCCACTGTAACCCCCGGGTCCTTTTCTGCAGAAGTACTGCTTAGCTAGTCAGTTTCCAGCCTGTAGTGGTGCATGGGATTGTTCCGTCCTAAGTGCAGGACTTTGCAATTGTTCTTATTAAAGCTCATGAGATTTCTTTTGGTCCAATCCTCCAATTTGTCTGGGTCTCTCTGAATCTGAGCCCTACCCTCCAGCATATCTACTGCTGCACCCATCTTGCTGTCATCTGCAAACTTACTGAGGGCACCCTGTATGCCATCTTCCAGCTCATGGATGAAACTATTGAACAAACCCAGCCCCAGGGCTGACCCCTGGGGCACTCTACTTAATACCGGCTACCAATTAGACATTGAGCCATTGAATACTACCCTCTGAGTCCAATGAGACAACCAGTTTTCTATCCGTCTTATAGTCCATTCATCCAACCCATACTTCCTTACCTTGCTTGGGAGAATGTCATGGGAGAATGGTGTGCTAATGTCAAGATATGCCACATCCACTAGTCTCCCTGAATCCACAGAGCCAGTCATTTCATCATAGAAGGCAATCAAGTTGGTCAAGTGTGACTTTCCCTTAGTGAATTCATACTGACTCTTCTTAATCACCTTCTTCTCCTCCAAGTGCTTAAAAATGGATTGTTTGAGGACCTGCTCCATGATTTTTCTAGGAACTAAGGTGAGACAGACCAGTCTGTAGTTCCCTGGATCCTCTTTATTCCCTTTCTTAAAGATGGACACTATATTTGCCCTTTTCCTATCCTCCAGGACCTCTCCCAATAGCCACAAGTTTTCAAAGATGATGGCCAGTGGCTCTGCAATCACATCGGCCAACTCCCTCAGCACCCTCAGGTGCATTCGATCAGGTCCCATAGACTTGTACACATCCAGCTTTCCTAAATAGTCACTAACCTGTTCTTTTCACCACTGTGGGCTGCTCACCTCATCCCCAAACTGTGCTGCCAGGTGCAGTAGTCTGGGATCTGACCTTGTCTCTGAAGACTAAGGTGAAAAAGGCATTGAGTACTCCAGTTTTTTCTGTATCCTCTATCGTTAGGTTGCCCTTCTCCCATTCAGTAAGGGACCCACACTTCCCCTGATCCTCCTCTTGTTGCTGACACACTTATAGAAAAACCTTGTTACCCTTCACATGCCTTGCTAGCTACAAATCTAATTGTGTTTTGGCCTTCCTGATTTCACTCCTGCATGCTCGAGCAATACTCTTATACTCCTCCTTAGTTGTTTGTCCAAGTTTCACTTCAATCTCTGGAAAGAAAGTTGTTCCTTGTGGGTTAGTCATTGGTATTGGGCTGAGATGCCTTGAAATTTCTGCATTCTTTTGAACTATCTTTGTCCTAGGACAGTAGATATGAACATCTAAGACAAGAACATGTAGTACATGTTCTTGATTTTTATCATTTATTTTGTGTGTGTATATGTGGTACTGAATACATTTATGTGCTATGTCCTAATTGTCAAAGGTGAGATAACTTGTGCCTTAAAATGTTCACTGAGTTGCCTAAAAGAATGGGTTCTGATTTTCAGGGTTTCTAAGCACTGCCAGTCACTACCAGTGAAGGAAATGGAAGGCTGTAGACGCTTCACTGAAAATCAATTTAGGTTCCTAGATTTGGAAATGAGGCCAGATTTTTAAAGGCATTCAAAGGATTATTAGGTGCCTAAACATACAGAGAGATGTATAGTTCTGGACTCTAGCACCTAGGTATTTTGGAAACCCTCTAAGCACATTTCTTTATCTTTATCAACTAAACTTGATGCTTATCTTTGCAAGTCTCGACCACACTACTTTAGTATCTATGGAACTATATGTATGTTTGTATGAGAAATCAACTTCAGGCATATTGAAACACTGAAAACACTGGCATATTGTTGTATTTAAACTTATTTCATGTGCACACAAATTTTGAGTCAATGCCATTAACTAGTCTTTTTGTTGTTAAAATCTGTGATGTTATGTTTAACTTCTTTTCACTTCTTAATGCTTAGATGGTACTGCAAAAAGTCAAGATTTAATATAGTCAATAGAGAATATACTTTTTCTGAGATTAGATACAATATAAAATTGGTGTTACGTTGTAATGAGAAGAAAATGAAAAAAAAAACCTGATACTTTTAATGAAGGGATCGGACTAATCGTGGAGAGTCATATGGGCTAGCTTGCCTCCATGCTGAGCCTGGGAATCTTGCCATGAAACATGCTGTACCTGCTCCTAGTCCACATGTGCCAGATCCTGAAAGTGAGGCCCTGAGCACATGCCAGTAAATATGCCTGATAAAACACCTATGGAGCAGCACTGGAGCAAATGCTCAGAGCTGGTTTAGTTGAGCCACATTGCTTCACTTCTGGGTTGTAGGGCGCAAAGGTATGCTTCCCAATGGTGCTGTCCACAGCATAGATATATGCCCTATGCATTTTTTAATACTGGAAATCCTACACCTTATCCCCCCTGCCATTAGGTCTCATATGTATTAACCCATCCACCCTGCCATTAGGTCTCATATGTATTAAGCATAAAAATTTAAATGGAAGTAAGGCCTTCAATCCTACTGAAATTCAAGGGCTCTAGATACCCATACCCTCTTTATGCCTTCAGAAATCTCCCTTTACAATTGCCAAAGTTATGAAGAAAACCAGGCTAATTGTTTATTAATTACATTACAGCAGTGCCGGAAAGCCAGGGCCACATTGTTCCAGATACTGTACAAACATATGATAAAGAGGCAGTTCGCCATGTTGATCTGAAATTATGCAGAAGTCAGGTGGCAACGTATAGTCTAACTTGTTCAGAGAGACAAGCTTCTGTAGGCAACAGCCTACTTGACAAAGTGGGCTGTAGCCTATGAAAGTTTACATCTCTCTGAATGAGTTAGTCTATAAGCTGCCACCCTGCCCTGCTTTCTATGTAAGAAAGAGTAACTTTCTGCCACAAAGATGTTTACAGTTTAAGTGAATAAAGCAACAAGAAAGGGGTGGCACAAGGAAACAATAAAACAATGTAGGTCATCATGAAAAGACTGGTTACAGCAAATCAGCCTAACCATGGACCAATGTTTTGTAGGCATCCCCATCAAGAATTTAATAGAATGCATAT
Organism: Alligator sinensis; assembly: GCF_000455745.1. Taxonomy (NCBI): domain Eukaryota; kingdom Metazoa; phylum Chordata; order Crocodylia; family Alligatoridae; genus Alligator; species Alligator sinensis. Next base: position 332,922 of record NW_005842422.1, read on the forward strand.
ATAGTTTCAGCCAGTGTCTTGAAAATTTTCACCTGACTGGAGCAATGCATAGCTTGCCAAAAGCAAATCAGCCTATAAACTTTGTAGTCTCTTTAACCTTTAAACAAACTCTGTTTGTTTTCCCGTCTGAACAATGGACTTATTGTTTAAGCTAAAATGTAGTACATGACCTGCCATGTTAGGAAGTAAATGAATTGTTGTGCTGTCAACAGGGAGGGAGTGGGTTCTCCTCCCCTCCACCCTACTATATCTAGAAATTTCTTTCTATGTGTTTAAGAAAAATATACCAATTTGGAGATGGTCAGTCTCATCCCTCTAAATTAACTAGTTACAGTGGGGAGGACTATGAGAGGTTGATTTTCAAAAGCATTCTCATCATGGGCCAGGCTTCCACAATAACTCAGCTTCCCTTTAACTCTTCAATGGCCAGATTTTTAAGATTTCAGACTGCCCTGCCTGACTGTGTGCATTGCTAAACTGGGTGAGACATTTTGAATTTCTGGCCCTTTATTTAGATGTTAAAATGGAATGCAAGCTATTTTGAAGATCTGGCCAGACTGCTGGTGTGTGTGGTCCAACTCAAGACAATTGCGCAAAAACATAATGGGAAGGCAACAGAACAGGGAAAGTTTAAAAGCAAAGGTCATTAAAATGCTGATTCTTGCTGATTTGGTTGCCATTATCAAACCTTATACCAAGCAGGAAGTCTGTCTTGGTTGCTACCAGCTCATCTTGAAATTCTAATATGGTTAATACCTATATGACAAAGATAAAGTTAAACAGTCTTAATGCATAAAAACAAAGTGACAATTTATATTTATATTTATTTCTTCAGGATTAGAGGAATACAAATCTGAATTGAGGAATAAATCATGGAGAAGATGGAAGAAAAAGGAGCTGTAAAGTCCCAAAGAACTTTTTCAACAGGAAAGAGCAGTCCTTCTCAAAACACAATGAACAATATGAGATACCCTCTACACAATGGCACATGTTCTTTTGGATCACAACATTTCCTTTAACTCAAAAAAAAAATAGGGTGCACAAGACTTTGACCTGAACCCAGTGGACAAACTTCTGTATGGAGAACTCAGCTTGCAAAAATATTTATCCAACATATATTAATTTCTACTTGAAAAGACAGGTCTGAGATATTTGAGCATGAACAAAAGGATCAGGATTAGCCTCTTAATTGTGTGAGAATGCTGATATCAGACCAGAATGAGGCATTTCAGCCAAGTATATAACAAACAGGAGCAGAGGAGTAGGCTTATTTGCCTGCTTATGATGAACAGTTCTTGTCTAAGTATCCCTGGGGAATGACCAAAGTTATCTAATTGCTGCTCGCACAAGAATGTTATCCTGAAAAACACCCATGTACAGTACAAATCTGGGAATAAATCTACAGGACAGACTTACTGCATTTTTGAGCCCAAAGCTACTAGATATCATGTCCAGCTTTAAGACTGTAAATACAGAATTCAAAGTTTTCATGAGTTAAGCAGGACTCCCACAAAATGTATGAGGAATCTTTAGCATAATAATTTTGTCTAATGGGCTGGCACCTTGTTTGTAAACATTGTTTGGCTCTCTAATAATAATAATTGTTTCCAAAATGCTTTATGATTCTGATGCCCTTGTCATGTAAAACAAATACTGGGTTTCCTGTGTTTAGTTCCTGTGTTTGAATTGTAGATGTTTGGGACCTCATAAGCACTATGCTTTCCATTACCCAATTCCATTGGGGCAAAGGTTTTTCCTTTGCCCCAATGGAAAAACCTTTGGGGCACAATACAAAAGTCAAGACCAGGAAAAAATGCTTGAGAATGGCCACATCTAAGTTCTCAATACTGTGTTCTATACCTATCCATAGGAGCCTGACTGTGCCTTTAGACTGTGTACAGCGTTAAGCAAGGGATGGTACCTGAGCTTCACCACAACAGAATTAGTCCTGGAAAGCATTCAACACCTCTGAGTCATGAATCCCTCTCTGCTATGTCCATATGCACCATGTGCTAATAATTACTGATGCTCTCTGCCTGCTCTTTGCAGTGACTCAGCCTATGACCTATCCTGGTCACTGAAAAGGGGAATGAAATCGCAGTTTTACTAGTTCCCTGGTGCTACCTACAACCTTCTCTGGGGAAGGAATAAATAGGTATGCTGTTCCACTTATCTTCTACATAAATTAATGCTACCAGGAAAAAGATGTAGCTGGGAGGCCAGGGATAGGAAGCAACCATACTCTCCCCATGGGTTCTTTCAGGGGGCTGTCACACCTCTGCAAAGCTGATTCCAGTAACTTTTTGGAACTAGGTCCACCTTCTTATTCCAGGTTTGTGGAATGTCAGTATAACGCAGTGCTAGCCTGTGAATAAGACTCCTAGATGGAAGATGGTGATGATGATGATGATGATGGTAACAACTCTTTTTTCGCAAGGGCGTGGATTCATGAGGAAATGGAATATTTCTGGGGAAAAAACTTCTGTTTCAGTGTGTATTGGTGCTTTGAGCATGTCTAAAATCTTCCTTGTTCATAGGGATGCAAAGTGCATAAGTCACAGTTCTAACACATGGCATGTTGTCAGTGAGAATTTTGACATCACATAGATCATCTTCCTCTATACTATGGAAGATCCTTATGTAATATATTTAAAGACTGGATAGTATGAAAGGATCCTTAGAAATGAACATAACCAATAGATTTGCCTGAAATCAGTGAGGGTTATTCTACCGAATGCTCATAGGTTTGGATTTTAAGAGGAGTTGTTAGACCAATGGCTTCTTTCAGAACCCAACTTTAAACTATTATTAGTTTCAGTGAGGAAGTCGGAAGTAATGCCTGATAATGCATGACAGTAGGGCTGTGCAAAGCTTCAGCTGGTGATTCAATTCAGAGGAGATTCGGCCTGATTCGGCGTCCAAATCTCAAATCCAAATCAAATTGGGGGACCAATTTAAAGGTCCAAATCGATTGAAAGCTCTCCGAATCTTCAGAAAAGGTTTGGAGAGCTTCAATGATTTGGGCAGTCCCTGGTGGCTGCAGCAGGGAGCTGCATCTGACTCCAAATTGGTCAATAGGGAACAGGGGAGAGGACCACAGGGGGACCCCTGTCAAACCCCTGGCTCCCCCCTGCTGCCCTGCCCCCCCCACAAGTGCCCCGCCCGAGCCAGCTCTGGCCCTTTAAGAAAAAAAAACCCAAGAAAAGCCCAGGGGGACTCACCATTCCTGGAGCGGCCTCAGGGCTTCAGAGGCTCATACAGAGCCACCCCTGATGCAGCACGGGACAGCGGGGGCTAGTCGGGATCGCCCCTGCTGGCAGGAGCAGTGAGTCTGGGGGGTTTTGTGGGCCTTTTTTTTCTTAAATGACCAGAGCTGGCCCAAGCAGGGCACCTGTGGTGGGGCTGGGGGAGCAAGGCGGGTCAGGGGGCTCATGCAGAGCCCCCCACACAGCATGGGGCAGTGGGGGGCAGTGAGTATCGCTCCCGCCTGGCAGCACCCACTGAGTCAGGGCTTTTTTTTTTTTAACAAGTGCCAGGGGCTGGGGCAGGGCGAGAGCGGGCAGGAGATGGGCCTGGCCTGGCTGATTCAGAGATTCAGCAGCAGCTGAATCTCTGAATCAGATTTGGCCAAATCGAATCGGGACAGTGATCCGAATCACCGAATCGCACCACTGTTCCCCGAATCAGCCAAATCCAAATCTGAAGCGAATACTAGCCACTTTGCACAGCCCTACATGACAGATCTCATCAATGTGAAGAAGCAGGCTTGCAGAGAAATTAATCACGGTATTAATCTAAGGAGGAACCATCCTGAAATGTAGTAAAGGAATGCTGGTAAATGAGGAGCACCTTCATCTTCACCTTCCACACTTAAATCAATGGGAGTTGTGGGCTCTTATAGGACCAGAGCTGAGATTTGGAGCATAATAGATAAGGATCAGATTAGATATTCAAGTTGCAATATGTGGGGAAGGAAAGAGACAGCTTCTAAATCTTTATCTTGTGCCAGTTGTAACACACATCTAAAACAAACTGACGACTAATGCAACCACATAAAATATTTGGGTAGAATTTATGCCTATTAAAATATACTGCTTCATTTATCCAATAAAATTTAATTATAAAAACAACAAATTTACCCAATGTATGAAATCTTTACGTCTCATTTAGGATGAAAACCAAATATAATTAATAACTATAAAAACACAGGGAAGGAAACCACCAGTGCTTTGCCAAAATTTAGTTTGTTGACAGTGGTTTTGCTTAATTTGGACATATGTCATATTTGGAAGAGTGGGTTCTTTTTAGATTACAGATAGGAATGGTGGAAATAGTTCACAGTAACCAACACAAGAATCCCCTCCACCTTCCAGACCTAAACCTATTTTGATTGGAAATGGGAAAAGGAAGTAGCACTTAGATTCAGATTCAAATTAGGGTTAGGCAGTGGTTTGGGGTTTCAGTTCAAGGTTGAATCAGAGCTAGGTTTCTGGTACCGATTTGATGACACTGAAGTCTTGCAACTGGTTGCCCTGAGATTTGATGGGATTCTGATAGTAAAGATTCTTGTCAGAAAAATGTAGACATCTTCAAGATAGATGTAGACCAAGTGGAAAGAGTCCAGCAGAGAGCAACACATGTTATTAAAATCTAGTAACCATGATTTATAAGGAAAGGTGGTAAGAACTGGAATTATTTAGTCTGGAGAAAGAAAGACTAAGGGGATTTGATAACAGTCTTCAGATACCTGACGGATGCTTATAAAGAGGAGATAGACAATTCCTTGTGGCCTTAAAGGACAGCACTAGGAACAATGGTATCATATTGAAGTAAGGGAAATTTAGGTTGGAAGAACTGTCTAACTAAGAGGGTGCTTAAACATTGGAACAGACTACCAAGAAAGTTTGTGAGATTTCCATCCTTCAAACTTTCTTACACCAATTAGACAGCCACTTGGATGGGATGATTTAGACAGAGGCAAGGATTTCTTAGGGTGATATCTTTTTTTGGACCAACTATGTAATTGGGATAAAGTTAGACAAGCTTTTGAATGCAAAACATTCTGCATCTGGTCTCTGATTATGGGAACAAGGCACAGCATAGTGAAAAACACCAGGGGAGAAGGGATAAGAGAATTCTCTGGGGTATCAGACTCACAATTAGCAGAAGAAAAGAAGTTGATTACTGGGATGATATCAAGACCTAACAAATGGGTGGAGGTTTATTCTCACTTTTTATGTGTGGAAAGAATTCAGAAGTTGAGTAAAATATAACATGCCATGAAGCTGATATCAATGTTTAGTCTCTGTGTTTTTATCCAGCCTATGAATTTTTGTTCCCAAATTTGCTTTTTAAAGGTGTTAGGTAGATTTCCCTTGAGCATAAGGATAATGAGGCCAGAGAGGGAAAAGTTGTTTAAAAACCGTGCTCCTAATGGTATTTTTATGCCTCTGTCCTTTTTTTTCCCCTGAGAGTTCATTCTGGTCCTCAGTTGCTATTTAGTTTTGCCCACATAGTTGCCATGAGGACACTTGATGGATTGAAATGGGTATATCGTATTTTGGGAAATGCAGGTATAGGAACCATGGATTTAGACAGGATTGATTCTGTCTTGAGCAGGGGGTTAGACTAGATGGCCTACTGGGATCCCTTCCAGCCCTATTTTGTATGAGTCTGTGATTATTTTCTATCTTCCAACTGATCTAAATTCTTGACATCAGTTACAGGTGTCATAACCCAATGATTTTTAGTGCCTCGGCACATTGGAATTTCCCCGCCACATGGAGCTTTCTTTGCACGGTGGATTTCTCAGCTGCCGAGAGAAATCCCCGGTGCAAAGAGTTCCTGCCACACGTATGCAAATTAGTGTCCCACTATTGGTCAATTCTAAATTATTCCTACGTGGCGGCTAGCAATTGGCTCGCTAGCTGTATAAAAGGTTAGAGCAGTTTCCGCCCAAGTTGGAGGACTCCACAACCATCTCGTGGGGAACTCTAAGCGCGCTGTGGAGCCTAGCAAACTCTGTGTGTGTCTTGGAGGAGGATATAGGGGCCTGACCAGCATCTAACCACTCCCCGTCATAGTGGAAAATTTGACGTATCCCCCGTCTTGAGCGTGCGGAGTTGTACATCGACGACTCATCTCGGTTCGGTGCGAGAAGAGATCTCACTTCTGTTTGTTTGTGTGCAACTGTAACTCAAGCAAGTTTCCTTCCTGCACTGCGACCATCGGCAGTGTAAGTAAAGCTTTCTTTATACAACCAATACGCTTCCATGCCTAACTCTACTCCGTCGTGGAAAAAACCCCACCTGACGGTCCGGGCTACTGGCCATAGCCTTAGACCACCCTTGGCTCCTACAACAGGGAAAGACATAAATTCAAAATCCAAGTGTTCTGTCTTATTTCACTCACAGAAACTGTTTTTTATTGAATTTTACCCATGCCATCCCCAAAAAAACCCAAACCAAAACAACACTTCAAATGTATTTTGTTTCAAACACAATTCTTCAGTCCATCCTTATACAGCAAACCACTTAGATTTCAGTTCAGGAAGATGCGCAAATACATGCTTGAATACAACACTATTGAGGAAAGCACTGGTGTTTTACTTTGTTTGTGCATGAATACTGTTGAAATTATTGGGTCTCAAGCCCTGTTTTATGTAAGAACCTGCTTCAGTAGTTTGCTTATTTGCAACCTGTGAACTGACTGAACTGGTGTAAGGCCTACAAATTTGGAAATGAAGGTTATCAGAATTCAGTTCTACTTATCAGATTTTATCCAAGATCATTTCTGTAAATTAAATGAACCTGTAGAAGACAAGGAACAGAACTATGATTAGGGAAAGGGCTGCAGTATCAGTTCTCCTACTCCATGAAGAAAATCACCATACAAAGAGACATGGATACAAACAGATGTCTCATTTCACCCAAGACTGATTGTTCTGGAGCTATACCCAGATCAAAACAGGAGCAGCACTATCATTTACCCATGTCACCCTTAGAAGTTGCATTGCTGCTCCAGTGCCAGTAGGTGGCCAGCAAGAGCACACAGGTTGATCAGCTTGTGTCTAGAAGAACGATCCTCAGTAACTGCACAGGCCTACAATTGGATGTCTGGGGAGAAAGTGTTACTGTATTTCATTTGGCAGAGGGACTTGAAACAGGACAGTGCATGTGGACAGCTGTACAATCCCAGGACAAAAGGCTTTCTTTCTGGACAAACATGATGTCTCTTCATAGCCATAAAGACTACCAGTCTGAATCATCCCAGTCATCCAGCAATCCAGTATCCTGTCTTCCTCTTTGGCCAGTACCAGCTACTTCAGAGGAAAGTACAAGATACTCTACAGATGTGGAATCATCTGCCTCCTATGAAAGTCTCATTCTAACCTTAGATGACTGGAGATAGGCTTAACTCCTCAAGCACAAGGAGAGCTGCATCCTTTAGCAAAACTATTCATACTTATACTTTTACTTTTCTCTCCTCCATTCTGCAGATCTCTCCTAGAGGCATAGATTAATAACAGCGGAAATTCCACAGTTAAAATGGATGTAGAAAGTGCAAGAAAAGCCAACAGTGTGGATGAAGGAAAGGAATTTGCTCCATATTAGGAGAAATGAGATCAAACTATGTCTTCAACTATGCATGAGCTACTCCCATTGGCTTGTCTTTGTGTTCTCATACCCCAGGATCCAGTTTATTCCAGAGATCTATATTGCTGCTTTAGAATTACAAATGTAGGCAGTCATTTGGGCATTTTCTGTCATTGGGTCAAAACTAATATGCGAAAAAATGTGCCTAATGTACATTTTTCCTCTTGATTAAAGAAGTTCCCATTTGCAATGAATCCACCCCTTTTTCCCCTGTGTGCGCACACAGTGCTTTGCCATATAAGGTGTGGGTAAATATGAACTGGGTTCAAGTCGGAAGGGAAAG
>NW_005842422.1:340890-349964 GCF_000455745.1 Alligator sinensis
GGCAGTTTAATTTTAATAGGCAAAACACACATATTAGCAGACAAAATGAATGGCATTAAAAAAATATGTCCCAAACTAAGACCATGTAAGGTATGTATCAACCAGTACAGAAAAAGGTTCCCACTGGAATTATTCCAGACTAAAACAATGAGTCATTGCCTCAGGAATCTTGTCCTCCCATGAAATATATAAATCATTGTCCAGTCTGAAATATCACGCTAATAGCACATATCATTCAAATGTATTTCTCTAAAAAGTGCTAAAGAAAACTCAGCTTTTCACTCTATTAGGTCCTGAAGTCAATCAGAGCTTTACTATCGAACTGAACGTGAACAGGAAAGGGGGCCTTGTCTTTTACAAACTAAGTAAGAGGAAACACTCTGTGAGAGACAGTAGTTAGCTGTGGTAGAAAGAAATAAGATCTTATTTGTTAGTGTCCTCTAGGACTCATTAATCTCATTGTTCCAAATCTTCGCAGAATTCATTAATCACATGGGTGCCAATAAAGATTAGATTTTTGGGGGTGGGGAGGGGTTGTAACATTTTTTGTTTTAATTAAACCCTTTCTGGAAATTAATCTGTTCTCCAATGTTCACCACCTATTTGTGGAGGATGGCAACTTGCAAACTAAGGGCTTCCATACCCTCTCATTAACAGGGAGAGGATTTACGAGCAAGAGTAGTCACAGGATCAACTCTTTCATGTTGTTTTCCCAAATGATAACTTGCACTTTTCAGTTATATTTTCCACCATCAGTAGGTCTAGAAATGACTGTTGTCATTTTACATTTTTTTTAAAAAATTTGAACTAGATTCATAGTTGACACAATGGGAATTTTCAGATCAGAGGACTGAACATTTTACTTACAATTTTTTTTATGAAAAAGTCTGAAGCACTCAATGAAGACAAAGGTTTGCAATGCAAGGCACTCTACATAAACATAGTGAGGGATAATCTCTCTTTTGGAGACCTTGCACTGTAAATAGACGCATCAGACACAGGATGGGGGAGAAGAAGCACTCTTACCTCCACCTTACAGGAGGGGCTCAGGCAAGAGAAATGCAGGCTATGTCTACACCGCATCCTCAATGTGCTCTGGGCTAGCACATGCTATTCACCCACTCCCACATGCTAAACCTAAAAATAAGTCAGTGAAGCAACATCCAAGACATTTCCCCAGCATCATTGTCAAGACCTTTGGCTCCAGCATGTTTAGTTTTGACTATAGTGACACCCCCAGCATGGCTTCACTATTCCATTTCCAGATTTGATGCATGCAAGTGGGATTTTGTTGGTGGAGTGTGTTCAGGACCATCCCTCTCAAGGCTCGTTGGGCATACACCATGGATGCACCCTCAGTGGTGCACTGAGGAACATAAGAGAAGGCTGACCAGAGAAAAGAACTAACTCCAGTGGCCAAATGGTAAGACCCTCCTTCACCTACTAAATAAAATGGATCTCTCTTTCTTTTACATTTCTAAAGACAGAGAGGCAGATGTTGTGGAATAAAAAAGTATTCTCCAAACACCAAGGAAAGAATTATTAATACTGTATATGACCAATTTAGAGCTGTTGTAACAATAGAAGAGCATAATAATTATTCCTTGACATCCTTTGGGATTAATAATTTTTACAATGAATTATTTTAACAGCAGTTTCTCAGTACTGCACTATAACAGCTGTTCTTCCTTCTGCTGGGAAAAGGAAGTGTCAGTGAGTATCTCCTTGAAGACCCACAGCTGCGTTGATATGCTTCATGTCTCTTAGCATACCAGTTCTGTGTATGAAAAGAAGAGAATAAAAATAATAAGATAGTTCAGTGCCTGGTTTTCTCAATCAGCACAGGCCTAAAGCAGTAAAATATTTGAATGACGGTACTTGGGGGAAGCCAACAACAGTGCTTCAGACTGTCATCTCTAAGAGATAAATGCCTTTCCAAACCTCCCATGGTACAGGTGTCTCTGAACAACACTTGCCCTCTGAGCCTTGTGGTGACTCAAATTGGGGGCAGGTGGTCCATAGCTTATTTTTCAAGTATTTACCGTAGGGCACATCCATCATGACTGGGGACTGAAAACAGTACTCTCAGTGTCCCAAACCCTGAAAATGAAGATGGACTACCCTGCATATTTCGTCCCTAAAGCGGGCATTGCTAAAGTTTCGTACTTCAAGATTTTTTTCTTTGAAATACTTTCTTTTACAAGCTTCCCAGATTCTTATTTCATTTGTCAGGATACAATCACAAAGGACTTCTTATCTCATTGCACATGAGTCAGAGTCAGAAACAGGTCTCTACAGTTTGTAGGCATCTAAAATATGAGGGAAAGGAATTGAGCAATAAAAATGAGAGGAAACTTGAAAACAATTAGATACAGAACTTCACTCATGCACAATATTGCTTAGTCACTGTTCTGACCTACTCTTACTCAGATATAATATTTTGACATGCATGTCTTTATAATACAGAAGTCACTGAATTAGAAAGGTCCTACCATTTTCAATAAAAAGCAAAAGTATCTAACATTCTCCTTTCAAAATGTTACTCCATAATGCTAAATGTACATCCCTCAATATTGTAATGCAGTGGAGGACTTCATCCTTTTCTTATAAGTAAGCACAAATGAAAGACAGTAAAAGTAAATGTGATGTAAGCATGATATGTATATACTGGAGCAAATAAAGAATTATTTCTACCTCGTAAATTCATTTTACTATCCAAAGTTAAGTACTTAATCTGTGGCATGCCAGTAATATTATACAAACCATAGAAACTAGAGAAGGAAGAGATTTAGTGATTAGATCATCAAATATACCACTTCTGCCCTCCCCGCACCTTGCCAACAGCAGAGCTAGCTCCCTACAGTGTACTCCTGAGTACTTTCCTTAGCTTGGTTTTAAATAACTTAATACATAGGTCTCCTACCACTTTCCTGGGGAGAATATACCACAGTCTACTCTAATAATTCTCACCATTAAGAACTTTTTCCTGATGTACAGCCTAAATATGTCCTTTTGCTCAATTTCATCCCATTCGTTCTTAGTTATACCCTTTTGTATCATAGTAACTACTTCCTCTCCCTCTGTGGGATTTACACCCTTCCATTACTTGTAGACAGCTCTCCTATCCACCACTTAATAGTATTTGCATTATGGTCATTTCTTGGCAATAGTTCCGAGACGCTGTAAAATTTAGTAATACAGGCAAAAAGTTTAATTGTTACAGCCTAGGTTGAGAGACTGCAATTTGGCCTTCTGTTTGCAGTGTAAATAGTATCAAAAGCATAACATTTTGTAAAGTAAGCAATTTCAGTTTCCACCCTTGGCAAAAAAATATCTTCTTGCATCATATTCATATTCATGTCTCCATGGACTATTTACTGTTATGAAACTACCATAGCAAATCCACTGCATTGAAAGTCAGTCAAGTACTGCCAAAAACATTCAAAATGCAAGTGCTTTTTTTTATTATTTTACCAAGGGATACCTCAATACAGACTGGTTAAATGCACAAAAAAATCTTTGTAGACTATTGTGATAAAGTTCATCAAAACTTTCCAGCATTTTTATTGAGCATCTGTACCATAGCTCACTGTGAAATAATGTTGCATGTTAACATCTCATTGTATAGTGATGGCTAAAGTAGATGCAACGTGACTTTTTTCTTAATATGTACATTTAAATCATGGTGTATGCATCTATAATAAAATGGTGGGAAATACTTTTAGACTGAATATAGGCCAGATCATCAGCTCTACTGGGCATGTCACTTTGGGATATGATTCAATTACCACTGAAATAAAAGGAAAGATTCTTACTGATGTCATAGAGCTACAGATGAAGGTTTGGATCCTTCTGTGCCTCAGTAATAACAGTGTAACGAGAACAAATTAATCAGAGACTATGAGGTGCTCAAGCATTGCAGTAATAGATGCCTTCTACCTAACAGGTTAGACAAACATACTATTGAAAATCATACTTAACTTAGTTCCAGCTTAAAGAGGTGCTACCAATCTAAAGGTGAGTTGTGATGACTTACACTGATCTCCAGGGAAGAGGCACGTATTTGTGTCTCATTTCACATCATATCTGGATTCTGCACTTTTGACTTGCTTCCATCTTATGTTCTTAAGCTAACTTTTTTTTTTCTTAACAAGGAACATTGGCAAGAGATGAGGTGCATCTGGAATAGAAATGACAGCTGGTGGGTGAGACAAATAGTCAAGTTCTTTACTGGCCTCTTCTCTTGCCTTTTGGGAATGAACCATAATGAGACTGCTTCCTAATATCCTCCTGATCTTTGCTCTTTGAATAAATTCCAGAAGCGATCAGGAGCCAAGTCCTCTATGGGCAATCAGAGGAGGTTTTTCATTGCTCATTAGTCGAGTTGATTTGAAAACAGGATTCCTGCCCCGCGGGACATTCTGACATTCCAAAATGTATTATTGTTCTGAATCAGAACAAAAAGTCAAACTTCAAAAAATTCCTGCAGAACAGAAATTCCAAGAAAAATTTGATTTGGAAACCTTAAACCCCAAAACAGAATTTCACTTGGCAACGTTGTAATACATTAAGTATAAATATTAAATATAACATAACGTAGCATGTCAAACCAAATAAGAAAGTCAAAATAAAACAAAATTTCCTTACCAGAAAAAGTCCAAACAAATTATTTTCCCATTTAAAAAGTTGTCAAAAAATCATGGACTAAATATAGACTAAAAAATTGGATTTATGACATATTACAACCAGCCTGCATCTGATAACCCCAGGTAACCATCCTGTAGCTGACCACTTGCATTCCTTCACATATTTTGCTCCCTTTCCCTCCCCTCCCCTCCTATCTCTACCTATTGTCATTCAAACTACCATTTATTTGCATTTTCACAGGCCTGCATGTTGTAAATTAGCTCCTTTTCTACCTTGGAGAACACATAACACCAGCAGATACAGATCGTGCTTTTGAAACAGCCATCCAGATAGCACATGAATAATTGCTGCAGTACAGAAAGAAATCCCCCACTGGTTGCACACCACAAAAGAAAATCCCCCGCTGGTTGCATACCACTGGTTATGACATATCATTCCTCCCTGGAACCTGTACGGAAAATCCTCAAACAATTGCAACCCATACTAGAAAACCCAGTTCTTAAAGAGATCTTCCCAGAACCACCCATTGTAGCCTTCAAACAGGCACCGAACCTTGCTAACCTCATCACCAGAAGCAAACTTCCTACAGCCCAAAACACACTGAATGGATCCAGACCATGCCAGGACAAGAAATGTAAAACCTGCCAACATTTCTCCACCGCCCCCACAATTACTACACCCCACAACAGAGCCATCAGCATTCCTGGATTCCTGGAACAGCTGCACCTCCAGAAATGTAATATATCTTATCCAGTGCACTAAATGCCCTAACGGAAAATATGTAGGAGAGACCAAACAACAAGTGCACACCAGAATGAAAACACACCTGAAATCTATTAAAAACAAAAATACCTGATTACCTGTGGGAGCACATCTCTCACAAGAAAGCCACCCTCTCTCCAATCTCTCAGTTCCAATCCTCAAAGGGAATTTACAAAACACCTTTCACAGTCAAGTCCATGAACTTCACTTCATCAACCTACTGGATACAAAAATCCATGGACTAAATATAGACATTGGATTTGTGACACATTATAGCCTGCCTAACATCTGATTCCCCAGGTACCTCTCCGCTATTTACCAGCTACATTCATCCCACCCACCCCCACCTGTCTCTCACCCACTGACTCCTCAATTGACATTTTCACTGACTGCTTTTCTTGCATGCATACCAGCCTCTGGCTTCTTTACTATTCATTCCACCCAGGAAGAGCACACACCAACTGCAGATGCTTCCTCAGCCTGACGAAAGGTATTTATACCTGAAAGCTTGCAAAGACTATTTTTCCAGCTATTTAGTTGGTCTAATAAAAGATATCAAGTCTACCCAAAGAACCTTGCCTGCCTTGTCAAAATTGACACGTTTACATAAATCATATCAATTTTGATAAAAATAATGGAAAATTGTTCTATCAAAAATATTTTGACCAGTGCTATTCATTACTAAGTCCCTTCAGAGAAGTACTTTATTACATACACTTTGCTTCACTGCTCCAAAGTCTTGCGGATTTCCAATATTTGCATTTAGGCATATGTACATCATGCAAGTTGTGATCTAAATATGCACCAAGCACATCAGAAAATCATGCAAGTACTGCACATAAATCTGTGTGCATGCATATACTAGTAGAGTTAGGATACGTTTACACTACACAGTGAGATACTCTGTAGAGCTATCCAAGTGAGCTTGATTACAAGAAGCAGAACAGCTGTCAGCACAGTGCTCCACCAGGACTAATTTACCCGGCTGAACTAACAAGCCTGTACCATTTTATGTACCCAAACTCGTGTGCTTAGAGCTAGCTTGAGTATCTGTAAAGTGCTGTGGTCACATGTCCTTAGGGTCATTGAACAACCTTGCTCTCTCAGCTAGTATAAATCCATGTAGCTCCATTTATAGTAGCGAGGGGTCAGGAGGGACCTGAACAGATCATCTAGCCTGACCCCCTGACACTAGATTTTAGTTTGCATTCTGGTAGTAAAATTAATCAATGTGTTGCTACTGTAAGTAAACAGTACTGTGTGGGATTTGCTTTATTATATTGATGGGAAATACCTCCCACACCTGTATTAAAACTCCACACCTTGTTCCTTTGTTGTTGTCAATCTAAAGACAATGAGTTCTCCATTGTGAGAAACTTGCATAATCTCCAGTTTGGTCAACCTTTCTGGTGCAACCATAAAAATGTCAAAGACAAGCAAGAAACAACTGAAGCTGTAGAAACCAAATCCCTTTCAAAGACACTGGACTAATCTGATGATGATTCCATCATGCGATGCACACCAGAACAATGAACTTGCCTATACAAGCAGTAACCTTTTGCCTGTTGCTAGGGTTTATCTAAAGGGAAGGTAAAATCATCAGTTTTGCATAAGAGTGTTTCACACTGAAGATAAACATCCTCTAAAGGCAAACCATGTGGATCCCTGTGTAAAAGGAGAGAGAGAGAGATTTGCATACACAAAGGACCTGATTGTCTTGTCTCACATGCAGTGTTGGAGGGAGGAGAAAATAAAAGATAGACCCAAACACTTTAGAAGCAGTACACTATAAACATATTGGAGGGATAACGCTAGTACACTCCTGACCTGGTCAGTGCAGCAGGGTCCCTACTGTGCAGGTGCTACATACTGGCAAGCGTCAACCACTGAAAAACAAATTTAATGAATAGAAAGTGAGGGCTGGACACAGTGAGTGGGAAGAAACATGCACATTAAAGCTACCGGAGGAGCAAAGTGCTCCTTCAGGCTCTTGCAAGAATGCTGGCAGGCTGAAATGTATGATGGACAAGTTCTCTGAGCATTTTGAGGTCAATGAAATAGCTCCCCCTGAAGTCAAAAGATTTTGGATTGAGTCCTATGGGAAATATAAATATTTTTTCTTGTGCTGGTTTGAGACAAGAACAACAGCTTTGCTGCCAGACTGTCTGCGGGATCTATGATAGTGCATCAATACTTACTGTTACAACCTGGGTCGGTGTCATGCATATTCTTTCTGCTGGATGAAGGGCAGATATTTTGGGGGGGAGGGGGGTTGGAGGCGCTTTACTCTATGTCCCATTGATTCCGTCTCCTAAGGTCCTCTCTGGCACTTGAGCTGCTAGATGACTGCAGTTGCTTTCTCATACTATCCAAAAATGATTTGAATTATTTGCTGCACTATATACATACTTATTTCCCCACCCTCTGCCATGCTTTGCAGCTTCTCTGTATCTCAAATACTTATCCTATAACAATAAAGCTTATGAGCCAGGGACTGAGCTGTGGAAACCATGAGCATGTCAAGCCCTACAGCTGTTTACTATTATTATTACTTTCCAGGCATTTCAGCCAATGGTTTTGTTTGTAGTTCAACTCTTTGCTGGGACATTAGATAACAGCAGCCTATGTCCCTGAAATTGCTGTTGCTTGCCCTTTAGGTTCACAGTACACTTTACCCTTTGCCAGGATGTAAAGTATTTTGATTGTGAACTAACAAACTGATTTCACTGCTTTGCTAGTGCTGAAGGGAGGCATATAGGCAGTGGAAACAAGGAGAGATTACCAAAGAGTATACCTCCTCAGCTCGTAATTGTAGGGAGGCAGCTAGAAAGGCCAAAGCTACCATGGAGCTGAGGATGGCATCCCAAGTTAAGGATAACAAAAAATTGTTTTTCATATATATAGGAAGTAAAAGGAAGGCCCAGGGCAGTATAGGACCACTACTGAATGGGCAAAAGCAATTGGTGACAGACAGGGGGGACAAGGCTGAACTCCTCAATGAGTTCTTTGCCTCAGTATTCCTTAACAAGGGGCAAGACAAGTCTCACAATGGGATTGTAGAGAGGCAACAGCAAGGTGCAAGACCACCAAGCGTTGACCCTAAGATGTTGCAGAGTCAAGGACTGGATGCATTTAAGTCAGCAGGCCCGGATGAGCTCCATCCGAGGGTAGTGAAGGCACTGCCCGGAGGTAAGTAAAGCCCCTGGCTAATTTCTTGCCCCAGCCACTGGCAAGAATATTTGAGCACTCATAGCACACAGGCCACGTCCTGGAGGACTGGAAAAGTCCCTATTTTTAAGAAGGGGAGAAAGGAAGATCCAGGCAACTATAGGCCAGTCAGTCTCACCTCCATCCTTGGCAAAGTCTTTGAAAAGATTATTAAGGCTCATATATGTGAGAGCCCAGCAGGAAAAATTATGCTGAGGGGAAACCAGCACGGGTTCGTAGCAGGTAGATCATGCCTGACTAATCTAGTCTCTTTTTATGACCAGGTTACAAAACACCTGGACGCAGGAATAGGGGTTGATGTTGTTTACTTAGACTTCAGGAAGGCCTTCAATACGGTATCCCACCCCATACTAGTGAACAAGTTAAGAGGCTGTGACTTGGATGATTACATAGTCCGGTGGATGACAAATTGGCTAGAGGGTCGTACCCAGAGAGTG
>NW_005842422.1:350754-353753 GCF_000455745.1 Alligator sinensis
TCCTGCCTATGCAGGGGGTTGGACTCAATGATCTATTGAGGTCCCTTCTAAACCTAACATCTATGAATCTATGAATCTATGAAATGTTAGTTTTCCTGCCAATGGGACACTGCAGGCTGTTACAAATTAATCACAAACATGTCCTGATTATCTAATGACAACACTTCAGCACTGAGGCCTATTGGCATGAAGCATGCTTTTACAGCATAGGTTGTCTCTATCCTTCATGACCAGAGGTGCTTTTTACCATGGGATGGGCAGGTAGATTTGGTTCCATTGCTACTTGGTTCCACATCTTAGCATAATTTTTGTCCAGGCATGATTTCCTGTAGACTGTAAACTGAAGCTACAGCTTAGACCTTCATGTTGTCAAGACAAAAGAAAGGCCCACCTCAGGCTAACAGGCAAAACTTTAGCCTTACAGTATGTGCATACAACTTCCATGGAAGTCAGTGGACTCTGACCCAAACCACTGTCCTGCAGCCCAAAGAGGCAGAGTTTAGTTCATAGATTCATAGATGATAGGTTTGGAAGGGACCTCAAAGGATCGAGTCTGACCCCTTGCCAGTGGCAGGAAAAAGTGCTGGGATCAAGTGACCCCAGCCAGGTGCTTGTCCAGTCTGCTCTTGAAGACCCCCAAGTTAGGGAATAGCACCACCACCCTTGGAAGCCCATTCCAGATTCTGGTGACCCTTACCATGAAGAAGTTCTTTCTGATGTCCAACCTGAATTTATTCTCCATCAGCTTGTAGCTGTTTTTTCTGGTTATTCCAAGGGGTGCTCTGGTAAACAGAGCATCTCCTATTCCCTGCTGCCCCCCCCCCCCAATAAATTTGTATACTGCCACAAGATTCCCCCCTTAGCCTTCTCTTGCAGAGGCTGAAAAGGTCCGGGTCCCTCAGCCTTTCCCTATAAGGCCTTCCTTGCAGGCCTCTAACCATATGAGTGGTCCTCTTCTGGACCTTCTCAAGGTTTTCCACATCATTTTTTAATTGCGGCACCCAGAATTGGACACAGTACTCTGGCTGTGGCCTGACCAGTGCCACAAAGAGGGGGAGCATCACCTCCTTGGACCTGTTCATGATGCACCTACTAATGCATGACAAAGTGCGATTAGCTCTTCTTGCTTCATCACATTGACAACACATGTTCATCTTGGAGTTGACAGTGACTCTGAGATCTCTTTCTGCCACTGTGCTGCTGAGAAGGTCATCCCCCAGCCTATGGGTATGCTGATGATTCCCTCTCCCTAGGTGCAGCACCTTGCACTTGTCCTTGTTGAACTGCATCCTATTGTTCTCTGCCCACTTCTCTAACCTGTCTAGGTCCACCTGGATTTGGTTTCTTCCCATCAGTGTGTTTGCTTTGCCCCATAGTTTGGTGTCATCTGTGAATTTGGACAGAGTGCTTTCCAGGTCCTCATCCAGGTGCTGATGAAGATGTTGAACAGCACTGGCCCAAGGACTGAGCCTTGGGGGACTCCACTGTCCACATCTTTCGAGCTCAATACTGACCCATCCACCACCACTCTCTGGGTGTGACCCCTAAGCCAATTTGCCACCTACATGGCTATGTAGTCGTCTGTGGCACACCTGTTCAATTTGTTTATAAAAATTGGATGGGATATCATGTCAAAGGCCTTCTTAAAGTCCAAGTAAATTACATCTACCATGACTCCTGCATCTAAGCTCTTAGTGACCTGGTCATAGAAAGAAACAAGGTTAGTCAGGCAGGATCAACCTGCTATGAACCTGTGCTGATTGCCCTTCAGCATATTAGCCGCAGGACGCCTACAAATGTGATCCTTGATAATTTTTTCAAGAATATCTCAAGGATAGATGTGAGACTAACCGACCTATAGTTACTCAGATCCTCCTTCCTCCCCTTCTTGAAAATAGGGACCACATTGGCCCTTTTCCAGTCCTCTGGGACTATCTGAGCACCACGAGTGCTCAAACAAACATGCCAGTGGCTATGACATCGGCCAACTCTTTCAGTACCCTTGGATGAAGCTCATCCAGTCCCACTGATTTAAACACATCCAGTGTGTCTCTTAACTAGGTCAGCACTGACAGCTGGTAGGCTGGTGTTTCTCCTGCTTCTGTCAGTAATGCATTTGGGAGATTTGTCAAGATCCAAGTTCAAGAATACACAGGCAAAGAATTCATTGAAGAGCCGTCACCAACTGTCCTTGTCTATCCTATAGGGGTCCTATGCTGCCCTGATCCTTCTTTTTACTCCCTAATGTACCTGAAGGACTTTTTGTTGGCCTTAATTTTTGTTGCTAGCCTGAGTTCTAATACTGCTTTGGCCTTCCTAATTGATTCCCTGCAAATGCGAGCCAAGGAGGTATACTCCTCCTTGGTAGCTATCCCCTGCTTCCACAGTTTTTTGCCTTTAGGCTTTCCTGGATTTCCCTGTTTAGCCAGGAGGGTTTCTTGGCCCCTTTACCTCCTTTTCTATGCAGTGGGATTGCCTCCTTCTGCACCCAAAGGATCACTTCCTTGAGGAATTACCACCCTTCCTGGACCCCCATTTTGTCAATGCTCTTGAGCTTTAATGTCCCACTAACTAATATCCTAAGCACAATGAAGTCAGCCTTTCTGAAGTCTAACACTTCAGCCCTGCTCGTTATTTTTCCCCACATTTTGTCAGATAGTGATTTCAATCAATTGATGGTCACTATCCCCTAAGTTGCTTTGTACCTGCAGATCCCCCACCAGGTCGTCCCCCGTAGCCAGTACCAAGTCCAGCAAGGCATTCCCCCTAGTGATATCATATACTTCTTGTGTTAGATGGAGGTCCTGTATGCAGATTAAGAACCTACATTAGTGATTAATTCTTGACTAATCCTACCAGCAGATGTCAAGGTAGTTTAGGTCACCCATGACAACCGTATCTCTTGACCAGATGGCCTCTGAGAGCTACCTGAAGAATTCCAGGTCAAGGTCTTTCTCCTGGTGTGGCAGTCTATAGTAGATCCCCTTCTACCAAGTCTC
>NW_005842422.1:353768-369634 GCF_000455745.1 Alligator sinensis
TCTACCTCCTTGTATCCTAACCCATAATACCTCAGTTTGGTCCTACTTTGATCCCATCTTGATTATAGAAGATGTATATTGCTCCTTAACAGAGTTCTTTCTTCCTAGTTCTTTCTTTCTGGAAATGCCTCAAGAACAGGAAGCCCTCAGTGAGCAAAAAATTGGCATAACTACCATATTTCATAGTGTATAGGCTGACACGGTATACAAGTCAACCCCATTTTTCTCATCCAAAAAGTTAGGATTTTCATAGATCTGGTCTATAAGTCGACCTAACCTTTTGGATAAAAAATATGTGGTCAACTTATATTGGCCCCTGCATGCCCTCAATTCAGGCAGAGCACCCCGGGAGGGCAGATATGTGTGAAACCAGCACTGCCAGAGTGGCCAGGGCTGGGCTCAGCAATCAGCTGGCATGGTCCAGCAGAGTTTCAGGAACCTGCTCCCAATTCTTCTGAGCCACTGTCAGTGGAAGACAAGAACAGATGAAAATTTAGCTCAGTAACAGTAATGTGCCATTGGCAGGATTTGTATCAGGATCCTGCGATATTTCTATAGGTTCAAGCAAGGATCCACATTTGTTTGACTCTCCTAACTCCTCATAAAGGAAGAGCAGAATGTTGACCTATAAAACAGCCTAAAAGAGGTAGGAAGGAAACACGTGTTTCATTTTAAATATTTTTTTATGGAAGAAACACAGTTTTATTTTGTTTTTACTGTGGGAAAATTCCTGTTGTAATCATAACTTTTATTTTTATGGATCCCTCATGCTTAACAAATTGACAGCCTATTTATTTAGGGATCTCTTCACCACGGAAATGGAACCACCAGTGGTGTAAAATGCAATATCTGCCATACCGCACTCCTTAAAAACTAAACAAAAGAAGCAAAGGTCTCCTTATAAACCAAAAGAAAAAGTGGCTGGATTTTCTTAGGTGTGTAGGCACACCTATGGTTGAAGATAATTGTGTAAATGGATTTTCACAAGCATGTAAGCATGGTAGGCCAGATCCATATTGATCCCAGAAATGCCCAGTTGGGTGGAATTTAGTTGCCTAAATTCTAAAGAACAGTCCAGATTTGTTCTGCTCCAGCAGTTGGTTCAAGGCCCCACTTTGAACCGCAAAGTTCTTTAAGGTGCCTACAGGTTGGGAATCTGAGAATTCTCAGTAGTGATCCAGTTTGATCACCAGGTACCTAATTTGCCTAAGGTCTATTGTGATCCAGATTGTTGCAGAAGAGGTGCTTAAACTCCACATAAGTCCCCAGAGGGCTCCACATCTAACTAATGGGGGCAACACTGAGCTCAGATGAAAAGCCTGTCTGCTGTTGCCACTGGTGCGTAGGCACCTAACCCTATTTGGATTGTCCTCGTGGCACCAAATGTCTACTTTTTTAGGTGTTTCAATCCCTATGACAAGGCACCTCTGGGACCAAACTGGATCTGACCCTTAATTCCTGCTAATATGAGGGGCACTTTTGAAAAATGTATAGGGGCCTATGTGCATCTTTAGGGCACTAATGGTTAACTTAGTTGTAGAGAGGCAGTAACCATCAGCAACATTTGGAAAGCCTAACAGTGCCAGCATTCCTATTTTTTGAAAAGGTGCTTGGGAAACTTTATTTCCCTGAAAAAATCAGCTCTTTTCTCCACAGCTCAGCAAAAATACAGAACCTCCATCATCAAGATATACCCAATATTACACTGTTGTATTGCTACTTTGCTTTCCCTGCAGGAAGAGTGGCACCTGTTAAAATGCTACCATTCCCTGACATACCTGAGAGACATGGTGCCACAACAGAGATCAGTTGAGGTGCTCATCCTGACTTCCATTGGTATCATTAGTAAAAGGCTCCTGGCAGGGTAATGTCTGCAAGGGTAATCACACATTTGGAATTTGTTCCCTTATGTACCCCAAATATGATGAGCCATTTTGCAAGACGGATTTTTTTTCCTCTTGCATTTGGAAGTAGGTTGGGGCAGGGGGGTTGAGTAAAGGGATTTGAGTCTGCAAGTTGCAGAGGCATAACTATCAATTTTGGAGCCCAGAGAAAATCTTTGATGGTGGTGGCAGAGGGTCAGGGGAGCGTGCTCTTTGGTTGCATCTGGAGCATCCCCGAGCCTCCCAGCCATAGAAGCCAAGTTAGAGAATCCCCATGGTGCCTGGCTGTAGGAGCTGTGGGGTCAAGACACAGCAGGAGAAGTGCTGTACCACCCACCTATAGTAGAGTCTTACCATCCCCACTGCTTCTGCCATGTTCCCACACCCATCTCCTGTGACTGGATGGCACAGGACAGCTCCAGCTGGGCTTCTGTAGCCTGGCAGTGAAGGACTCTTCTTGTGTCCTGGCACCCAGCTCTAGAAACATAATTTTTCTTTAATGAAAGCTGAGAGTCTTACATGATCACATGACTCCAGGAACTGGAGTCTTAAGAGCAACTTTCAATATTGTGAGAGTCAATAAAACTATGAACATTTGAAATGTCATTGTACTGCTTCACTTGGGTATTATTTGTGATATTTTTCCAAGATATATCACAGGGCCAAAAATGCACAGCTAAATCCCTTTCTTAAGTGTGTCTACAAATGGAAATAAAATATAAGACAGAAAATATAATGATAGAATAATTGGAACAACTTCTCTAACTTATACTTTTGCAATCCTCTGGCATAAGAGAATCACAGAGCATAGAGTGAGCACTGAGGCTGCCTATACATGTGCTGATTTACGTTCTAATTAGAATACATCAGATTAATCAAGTCTGCTCTGCATTCTAATTAAAATGCTCTAGCTTGGCCTCATCATCACATGTATATGCCCCCACAGGTTTAAAAATGGCTGCTGGGGTACTTTATCTAGACCTTGTTAAATGAAGTTTAGATAAGGCATCCTGTGGCCATTTTTAAACCCATAGGGGCTTAATACACATGACGATGAAGCGTTTTAATTAAGAGTGGCTCTCCGAGAACCACTCTAATTAAAATGCATCCCCCTCCACCACCATGTATAGGCAGCCTCTAATTACAAAATGAATTGTCTGCAGGATCTCTCACAGGTTGGATGCAGTCTGACACGATGTGACACGTCAAGTACAAGTGATAGTCAGACCCTGAATCCCTAACCTATCCAGGCTTGTGCATTGTTTTGAAACAGCTCTGAAATATTTATTATAAGATGAAAAGTATGAAAAACAGAGTCAAATGCTTTGATTTCCAAATGAAACACAGAGCATACCCCACCCTTCATTTCTATATTGGAAAGCAAATTTCAGCCCAAGTCCAGCATGTAATTTTCCATCTCCTAGACAAGTGAATGTAAGAGCAACCTCAAGGGGGACCACTGAGAGGGGTGGGAGATTTCCAGGGACAAATCTCCTGATGTATATTATTGGATCCTGCTGAGAAGAGAAAGGATCCAGCCAACTCAAACTGAAACTGAAGTTTTCCAACAGCCAACTTCAAGTTCATGAGGGCCTAGCTCACTACTATCATGTGTTCCATTACTGGAGAAGACAACCAAAGTTGGAAAATAAATGAACTATCTTGGTTTTCCAAAGTTTTCTGTGTGGGAGAGGGACCTGTTTTGGAGAAAAGGCTGCAGACAGCTGGCTGTCTGGCAAAAGAGTGTCTGAGCTAGAGGAAAAAGTAATAAAAATTCTGAGATGGATAGATCTGGTGGGGTTTTCTGGCTGTGTTAATGCTAATTCACATACAATGAAGCCCCAGCAGCGATTGCAGTCTTGTGTCTGTACTTTTGTTAAATAAGAGAACCAAATTGTTTATAAACTTGCTCCATCAATGCAGTAGTCAGCTGCCTCAATAAGAAAAGTCATTCTATGTAGCTTTTTAAAGGTCCAGAATCAGTATTACACAAGCAATTCTAAAAAAATAAAGACATTCACAGAGTTTTAAAAAATTTTAATTCAGAGGTGTTTAGTTTTGTTGTTCTAGTTCAAGGACATCTCTACCCCCAAATAATGGAATGATTCTTATTTATGAATCATAAACAGTGTCTGAATAACCATCACACACACGGTTCAATATCAACTGAACTGATTTATACTGCGTTAAATCTAACCATACTAGTACTAGTGTTTTCATAGCAAGTGAAGAAGGGGAAGGAAAATGAGAACAGAAAAGGCCCCAAAGAAAACAAAATAAGATATTGGAAACACGAGGCACAAGCAAAATATGTGACAAGGTATTTGTTTTTATGGACACTCATTGAGGAAAACCTGTTTTACTTTATGTAGTCATAGCTGTGCCATTCATGAACAATATGTTCATCATTGACATGTGGCAATACAATTTGTTGCCAAACATTCATATTCCTGATTTAGATTTGTTATGGCCTAAGCTCATGGCATGTGCCTATGGTGTATGCAAAACATAAAATGGCAAGCCTCGAACAGACAAACAGACATGCCTACTTGCTCAAAGAAAGAGAACTTAATGGGTAATCTTCATTGCCTATAAAAGTGTGACTGTTGAATGAGTGTCAGGGTTCAGTCCACTTCCAGCATTCTTAAGGCCTTCACAACCAACTTTATTATACAGCAAAAGCTGTGTTGTCTTAACCGGCACTTTATTAGCCAGAAAACTCTATTAACTGGCATCCAAGGGATGCGGCAAAAGCGAAACCGGAAGTACCACTTCCGGGTTTCACCGCCGCGAGCAGAATTTTTCTTTGATACTTCTTTGGCCCATGGCCCAGGGCAAAGCAGCCTACATGGGGCAAAGCAGCCTTCTCAGGGCCCTGCTCCCTATCCCCTGGCACACTGACGCTGGGGAGTGCACCAGACGGTACACATTTCATTATCCAGAATATTTGATTAACTGGCATCCCCTATTCCTGGGGGATGCTGGATAACAGAGCTTTTACTGTAACTCCATTCAGGACAAGATTACTAGTACTAAGGTCACCTTCTCTAGATGCTTTCACATCTGTGAACAGATTGTGGTACCTTCTCACTTTCTCTCTGGTGGTGCAGCACACATTGCTGTCCAGAGGGAGAGCAATGGTGATTAGTGGAGGTGAACTGACATCCTTATCAACAACTACAATACGTGGTAAAAAGTATGGCACAGTCCATTCAATCCATTTTAGTTTCCTCATCTTCTGGCACTACTGGCAGCCAGTATTTGTACTGATGGGTGATGGCACTGTTCAGCTCTTTATCACCTTTACATCAGTAATAACTGATGAACCACCTTGGCCATGGCAATATGCTGCTTGGTATACCCTCAACTAGCAGAGATCTATCACTAACCCATGATATGCTGTATCTATTACTTTATTGTTGAGGCTGCATAGCCTGAAAATGTCTCACATGTTTTCTTTCACAATACATGTCCTGTTATTATTATAGTGGTTCTTCCAAGCATATTGTGAGGCATGAGTGAGGCAGTTTGAGAAGCTTGCGCGGCTAGTACCTTTTCTACCTGTTCTGTGGACAAAGAAAAGAACTCACTAGTGTGCTCTCAATACATTTAATGAACACTGGGCACATCTACCCAAGATGCTTAAATGTGCAGTAGCATAGTTTACTGGACAGTAAGCATGTGCATCTACACATGCTTATGCTTACTACACAGTAAACCACACTAATCATAAGTAAAGTAGTAAATTTACTTTCAATTAGTAATGGCACGGTAAGGATCTCCTAGTGCTGACCTGCTGGGAGATAAGTGTCTTCAAGCACTGGCCCAATGACTGGGGAGCTGGCACTGGGAAATAAGGATCTCCCAGAGCTGGCCCTGTAGTGCAGAGCTGGCACTGGGAGCTCCCTTGTGGCAGGGGCTGAGGTGGCCCAGGGGCTGACAAGGAGCATTGGGCCAGGAGCCAGCTATTTCCTACAGATCTTTCCAAGTCCTCAGCCCCTGATCAAGGAGCCAAGGCCAGAAGCTCCCTGCTGCTGGGGTGGGGGGACATTGTCCCCACATGGCTGCCCCTGGGGGCAGGGTGCCATGTCCCAGCCCCAGCCAGGGGACAGGCTGCCAGGAGACAGTGCTCCCTGCCAGCCCCTGCTCTAGTACTCAGGGGAAGCCTAGAACTCCCCCAGTGGTGGCAGTGGCCCAATTCAAGGCCCGAGGAAATGGGACCAGTTTGCTGCCATTAGCAGCAAATATGGTTCCCCTTCCCTGCATGGGTAGATACCTGTCTGGGAGCACTTAGTCATGAGTGCATGCATAGACGTGCCCACTAAGGACTAAGGTTCTTTTCAAAAGAAGTTTATGTGATTGCATTGTGCATGTCCTCTTGAGGAATCATAATTATCCAGATTGCAGATAGTGATAAATCAAAGAAACAATGCAGTTATACATACGTTGACCTAAACAAAGCTCCAGTAGCAGCTAGTTGAGATACATTTCAAGAGTCTTAACAGGTAATTATTTTAGTCAAGACAAAAGGGGTGGATCAGTGAAAAATCAGTTTGTCACCTTGCAAGCTTTTTAAAATGTTGCTCAAAAGTCATGTTACACCCCTGTGAACAATTTTATTTTACTTTGGGTTCATGATATAAAATAGCTTTTGTCTAAACAGAAATCAGGTTGAAATCTTGGTTTTATTGAACTCAATGTGCATTTTTCCAATTCATTTTTGCCAGTGGGGCCCGATTTCACCGCATGCCCTTAATATTTAGTTATCAGTGGAAAGAAAGCACCTGGATTCATGTACTGTGCTGGCAATGGAACTGGGTCTTGAAGCAAGCCCTATATTACATTTAGACATTACCAAAGCAACGTAACAAGCCTTGATGTAAATGAAAAGCTTAAAAGCCAAAGAATTTTGTGGCCCGATTTCTCATTTTTCCTCACTCTTTACATTATAAATGTAATATCTATTAACTTCATGAGTACTTTACATTACCAAACTAGCCATAGCGAAAATAAGGTTCTATGTTCACATTTCTTATGTTAATATATCGCCTTTCTGATTAAAGAAGAGAGGCCTTTTCATAAAACTGGCAACTATGGCAATGCTGTGGGAATGTTTCCAGTTTTATTTTATTAAAGCCCTTCTGTGAACATTTTCTTAGTTGGGGGGGTAGGGAGAGGGGAAATCCTTGACTATGCACATATTTCTTTTTCTCTATGAAGATCTAGCATATATGTGGAAAGATGAGTGTCTGAAAACATAACACAAGCAGGTAAATTGTTTCAAATGTGTCTCCCTCTTTTTTTCTCTAGTTCATTGCATAGTTAATAAAAAATGTAATGTTAATGCCTATTAGAAGACAACAGATCTGTGTAACATTACAGCCTTGTAACACACATCTGAAGGGCTGGAGTTGTAGCATAAAAGAGAAGCACATGCAAACTTCACTGGCAAAGCATGCATTTTAAATAAAGCTTCAGTACTCAAAAACAGACAGTCTCCGTTCTCATTCTGAGTAATGTCTGTCTTCTATTCAGCAGAACAGCCCACGATGAAAGTAACAGACAAAGACATGCCAGATGAAAAACATCACACTACAAAATCCTTGTATGCTAGAGAAAATCCTGTAATTGCTTACTGGGGATATTTGCCTCTGAAAATATGTGGTGGGGGAAGAGGGGACATTTCTTGAAAAAAACTGAAAGGGAACGATCCAGATATAAAGTATTTTCCTTTCTTTCTTACTTTTTCTTTTTAAGTTTTATTCTGATCAAAATCTGATTTCTGTGGTTTTGGCTGTGGAGCTGGAATGGGGCTTCCCTAAATAGTCTCCTGTAGAGCTTAATCCAGGCTCACACAACAAAATTTGCTTGGCACTAGTCCTGTTACACTCAGACTAGGGGCCTTGCCAGAACCCCCTGACTAGGAGTAAAACTTGTCCACATGTCGTGGATGGAACGTGGCCCACAGTGATGATGTCAGACTGACTCAAGCCTTCTGTGCTCAGACAGACTGGGGATGCTGATTTATACAGCTAATCAACTGGCACACTAAAAGATATGCAAACATGTCAGTTAAAGGGGTGGTTAATCGTTTGTGAGTACTCTAGAGGAACAGACAGATAGCAGCTACCCATTGTAACTCATGGCACTTCACAGGAAGCACCATCAGTTACAATGAGTCCCCGGACCCAGCAGATGTTCACTGTTGGGTCCCAGGGGTTGGGGAATCCAGATGCTGTTTAGAGTGGCTATAAGTATGAAGCCACTATCCCCTAGCAATGGCCCCTCCCAGCCCCAGTGTTGTTTTCAGAATGGAAGGGAAGAAAGGGAATGGAGAGAGTTCATTCTGGTGGTTCCCCAGTCAGCACTAGGGAGTGGGGTGGGTGGAGTGGAGGCCCCCCTGAGATGGCGACCTCCACTCCACCCATCCCACTCTCCAGTGCCAGCTGAGAAAACCCCAAACCAAACTCCCTCCACTCCCTTTCTCCCTTCCCATTTTG
This sequence comes from Alligator sinensis, assembly GCF_000455745.1. Classification (NCBI taxonomy): domain Eukaryota; kingdom Metazoa; phylum Chordata; order Crocodylia; family Alligatoridae; genus Alligator; species Alligator sinensis. Next base: position 362,152 of record NW_005842422.1, read on the forward strand.
AAAACAGTGCTGGGGCTGGGAAGCAGCACAGAGAAAAGTTACTGAGGATGCTCCGTTTTGGAGCATCTTCATCTTATTTAGGGTTTAGAATGAAAGTAGTAGACAAAAAGATGGGATATTGTGGCTTTCTTTAGCCTCTTGCTGGGCAGAAGATCCTCATGCAAGGCACTTTGCTGGTATTTGTGCCGGGGCAAATGCACACCCCTGCATGTGGGAATGCACCTAAAGTGTGCAAAGTACTTGGTAGCCTCACAGGGCCCTAGACCTGCTACTTTCCTGCCAACTAGGACACTCTCAGGTACCATTAGATGGTGTTTTACCAAGAGCCACAGCTCCAGGTGAGATCCTTATAACCAAAGGTGATGTTTATGATGCCAAATGTAATTTTTTTTTAAATGGGGTTGTTTAATGGAAGCATAAGACTTTTTATGACCTTGACGTGGCTATTCATTAGAAATCAACAAAGTAAACCAGCAGGCTCTTTATGGGCATAAATAGCAAGGAGACAATACTGAACCTATACATCTAATCTTGTCACAGAGGACTTCACTTCAGCAAAGAATACAAGGACATTAATTATTACTCTGATGTTTTGGTTTATGGCTGCACCTTCAAGCACTCTCTGAGATCAGAGCCCCATTGTGCTGACCACAGGACAGACACACAGAGGCAGTCCCTGCCCAGAATTCCTGTCTAATGTAAATCTATAAGGCAGAAAAAGAAGGGCACAAAGTGAATTGCCCAAAGCCATACAAGAAACAGTTAAAGAGTCAGAAACAGACTCTACACCCAGGACTGGTGTCCTATTCTGTTCACCATATCATCTGTCCACACACAGTTGCCTGTCCTAAACTTAGCCACCTGTAGCTAATGGGTGTATGCAATTGCTCATCCCTGCCAGCTGTAGAATGGATTCACTCTTAAGAATGAAAAGTTACTGTGAAATGGAGGTTGGATAAGGTAAAGTAATGGGTAGAAAGAAAGATTATATAATGGGATCTTGTGGGACACCTCCATGGTGCAAGATCAGAGACTGGTGGTGGATGGGTCGGTTTCTACCTGGAGAGATGTGGGCAGTGGTGTCCCCCCAAGGCTCTGTCCTTGGACCAGTACTGTTCAATATCTTCACTGGTGATTTGGATGAGTGTGTAGAAAGCACTCTGTCCAAATTCACAGACGACACCAAACTATGGGGTAAAGTAAACAGAGTAGAGGGTAGGGAGTGAATTCAGGTGGATTTAGATAGACTGCAGAAGTGGGCAGATTAGAATAGGATGCACCTTAACAAAGATAAGTGCAAAGTGCTGCACCTGGGGAGAAAGAATCACCAATACACCTATAGACTGGGAACTACCATTCTAAGTAGCACAGCAGCAGAAAGGGATCTCGGAGTCATAGTCAACACAAAAATGAACATGAGTCGCCAAAGTGACGAGGTAATAAGTAAAGCTAACCACACACTTTCCTGCAATAGTAGGTGCACCATGAGCAGGTCTAGGGAGGTGATACTTCCCTTTTATGTGGCATTGGTGAGGCTGCAGCTGGAGTACTGCATCCAGTTTTGGGCACCACACTCCAAGGAGGATGTAGATAACCTGGAAAGGGTTCAGAGGGGGGATACACGTATGGCTGAGGGCCTGCAGGTAAGATCCTATGAAGATAGATTGAGGGACCTGAATCTGTTCAGCATCAGCAAGAGAAGGCTGAGAGGTGATCTTGTGTCTGTCTACAAATTCATTTTTGGGGGGGGGGGGGGGGGGGGGGGGGGGGGGGGGGGGGGGTCAGCAGGGAATAGGGGATACTCTGTTTACTAGGGCACCCCTAGGGGTTACTAGAAACAATGGCCATAAACTGAAGGAGAGTAGACTTAGATTGGACATCAGGAAGACTTTCTTTATGGTGAGGGTTGCCAAAATATGGAGCAGGCTCCCAAGGGAGGTGGTGCTTTCCCCTACCTTGGAAGTGTTCAAAAGGAGATTAGACAAGCAGCTGGCTGGGGTTACTTGATCCCTGCACTTTTTCCTGCCCAGACCAGGGGGTCGGACTCAGTGATTTATAGGTCCCTTCCAACCCTAGAAATCTGTGAAATCTATTAAATCAATACCATCTCTTTTACATTCCTGGCTGAGTTTTTATTGATATTATTATGGTGGAATTTAAGAATCCATCATAGATCAGTGGCCCATTGTGCAAGGTGCCATTGCTGTACAAACACCTGGCACAGATGTAGACCTTGCCTGGTATGAAAAAGAAGTATGGCATTTAACCATTCCAATATGTGATGATTAACTGCATTTAAGTATAAATCCAGAATGCACAGGTAAATAAATTATTTGTTCCAGATTAGCACCATGGTCCTCAAGATTCTTCTGGAGGGGTGAGAAGAGGCACACACATATGGGAAATGCTTTATGTTGTTTTTAATACAGAGAGCTGAGATGCAGAACAAAAAAATGGCTGCCTATATATAGCTTGTGCTTTAGCTGTGTGAAAAAGAAATAAACCTGCGTGTAGCAACCAAAGGACAGAAGACAAATATCTCTGTCCTAAGTCTTCAGTTTAAAAAGAAATAAATAACACAAATCCTTTGAAGATAAAAAATTGCTGTACATGAAGTGCTAAGTACAGTCTGAAAGTGTAACTTCTTTGGGGTAGTAACTGTCTCTTACTTTATGTTGGTTCAACAGGAGCCCTTAGACATAATAATAATATTAATACTGCTAATGATGATGATGATGTTGAAACTTTTTGGAACTGCGACAGCATTAAAAAAAAAAAAGCAATACACTCCTTGCTTCAAGTTTCAATACAAACCTGATGCCAAGGCCAAGTTTTCATGAGCTTTATGAATGCATTATTGGATGTTAGCCAAGATTTTAAGCACACCAAGAATTAGTTCTGAGCAAATACAAAATACATACTGCTTTATGGTTACAGGTAGAAACCAGGCAACATTTATCTCATTTTATTTTATTTCAATTCAAAATGAAAGTAAATGAAAGAGGGTGAAGCCATACACAAGCTATAACTGAGGGGAACTTAGCGCAATCCTTGACTAAGCAGAAATGTTTCTTTTCAGATAAATATGACTGCCTGCCCCTTCCAATATACTTCATCCATAGTCCTCTGAAAACAAAAGGAAGACATCCATTGACTGTTGTGGGCTTTGGATAAGGCTCAATATGAAGCAAGATCTGGAGGTACAACCTCCAACTATTTAATATCACCTTTCTGGACACATGACCATATTAAAAAACATTTTATCACTGGCAGTCAGTCACATTGTAAGTGCAAACAGATGTTTTAACGTGTTTCTGACATTTGGCTTCAGGCAGAGTAAATTGAACATTTTCAATTTTCATACAGTTTAGTTTCTGTGAAGTTAAAGTAAATCCAGTGACTTCTCCCACAGAGTTTTTATTCAGTGTCACCACTCTGATGTTTACTTTGTTACACATGATAAAAGGCAGGTTTGCATGATGCCACCAGACCTGAGCAGACTGAAAAATGAAGAGGAAAGGGGGTGTGCAGGGAGAAGAGTCACTTTTAATTCTCCCTCTTTGCAAGCTGAGGTTTTTTAGGGTTGCGCCCACCCATATGACTGTGTTATAACTGGAGCCCAACTGTCAAAAACACAGTCAATATGTTGTGCGGTCTTGGGCTGCTTCCACTTTGCATGATAACAGTGTTATGCTAAGTCATTTTAAAATGCACTTTGATATACTATACACATGAGCTAATGCACATATGTATTTATACACTGCAAGCTTTGGAATGAAAAGGACAAGAGGCAGTGTGGGAAAAAAATAGGCTAAAGGTGGGGGGAAAGGACTCTACAATTCCCATAACTCAATAGAGCATATTGTTAGGTTAACACACAGCCCAGTGCCTCTCAGGACCCAATCACTGGTTGACAGAATTAGACTCTGATTCATGCTTTGTAACTCACTCTAATGCCAGCCAGGGATGAGAACATACCCTGGGAACATTTTAGCTGGTCCCTTTCTTATCAGTTCCAAACCAGCTGCCAGACTTTAAGGTTGTTTGATACAGAATTTAATTCTCAAGATTATAGCTTAATTTCTAAATTTTTCTTATCCATGTGCTGTGATTTAAGGCTGCATTTACTGCAGCTCAGCACAGGATAGCTTTTCCATCCACACCCCTCCTTCCTGTCTGCAGACTTCCTTCCTATAGATTTACCCAGACATCTTCGTGCTAAATTAACTCCCTGTGTATTTTTTTGGACACAGTATTAATAAGCAGGAGACCTGAGTCTGATCATATTATTTACCCCAGTTTTAATCAGGCATTAAGGATTTTATAAATGATTCTGCCTGTACAAAAACCTTACTGTATTTGCTTTGTCTTCACACACAGAATAATAACTTTAGGTAGTGAACAGTCACCTGAAGATATTCTCCTTTACAACAGTGCTTCACTGCCAAATAGAGGTGTTGTAAAGCGTTACTCATTAAGACTTGTAAAATGGGTTGAGATCACTGAATGTCAGGTGCTGTTATGACTCACATAGTCCTATGATTTTGTATTTTTATATTTTTTAAAGTTCATCCTGGTTATCACAAGGAGCCCCATGGAATGGGTATACTCAGTCTATGGGCTGGTGACTGAGGATTCTGGCGTGTAGAACTGGGATTATTTTACAGTGGAAAATACAAGTAGCCAAGCTTAATGCGACCAGATCTCCTAGTTTGCCCAGGACGGTTCCAGTTTCCACAACCATTTCCTGGATCAATGAAGAGAATTTATCCGGTAAAATGAGCTTCGTACAGCAAAGAGAAAGTAGAAACCCTCCCTTCCCCCATTCTCTTGGCCTGCTTGCTATAATATGAAGCTATATAAGAAGATCCTATGAAGAAAGGTTGGTCAGCTTGGGTCTTGCCTTTTTCCTCTCCCTAGAACTCCCTAATGAGCATCAGTTATGAACAAGCCCAATAGATTAATATAGATTAGACAGACAGAGCAGATTAAATTACTTGCAATCCTTATTCTGAAACCAAAGAAATAAGCTTTGCAATAAACTGTTTAAATTAAAGCTAAAACTGTATTGTGGTTCTTGTGGATGGAGATAGAGGGATAGAGGAATCAGGTTGGACCAATGCTCTGTAGAACATAGCACCCAGTGTCCAACAGTGGCTGGCACATATTCTTCAGAGGAAAGTGCAAGAAATCCCAGAATGGACAGCCATTGAATAAGATTATATAAAAGACCATTTCTTCCTCACCTGTGCCAATAAATGTTTGGGTTATGTCCCTTCTCAACACACCATTTGTTTTACCCTGTCTGTTGGCTAAGGGGCAACATCTTCCTTTGAAGCTATGGATGTTCTCTTTATTCAGAGGTGATGACCACACTCAACATCAGAAAAATAAAGCAGAGCTTCACAACTGGCTTAGTTAGACAGGGAGGTTTAAGGAGTGGGATATGATTATGGAGAGGATCCAGAAAGGGGAGTGTTTCTCCCCTGTAAGAGGGTGTGATATACACAGTTATGTTTGCTGTCTCCAGGTTGCAGAGTGGAATGGAAGATGTTTAGCATTTCCTGTGCCTCTGGGCTTCCTATTTGCCAGATGGAGCCAGGAAAAGATCCTCGCCACCTCCCGTTGCTACATGTGTTGGATAGAAAGGTGGAGTAGGGAAGCACAGGAGGCTTGCCTTTCTCAGATGCATTGGGTGTTGGCTGCAACCAAAGCTGGGGCTTTTGACTAGGGTGTGCCAATGCTCCTGATGGGACTAAAATCCATAGGCTCCTAGCTAGAAGGTCATATCCCTCCACTCAAGTCTGACTGATAGCTATGTTTAGGGTCAGAAACAAATTTTACCCCAAGGTCAGATTGCCAGAGTTTTTGCCTTTCTCTGTAGCAGGCAGTACTGTATAAAAATCATTTCTCTTTTTTCCGGTTTTCAGTTGGGTGCTGTCAATTACACTGGGTGTCTCCTTATTCTTGTATCACATGATAGTGTAGGTAGATTTTCTTTCTCTGTAGCATTCATTATTCTTGGGGAAAAAGCAGCCAACAGACAATCAAGAGGTAGTTTAGCAGACAGAAGAGGGAGAACAAAGGCCAAGAATGCTCGAATGAACTCTAATTCTGGGAGGGTTGGCTCCTGCATTGATTGAAGTCACCTGTAGATCACAAAATGGGGATCAGGAGGAGCTTGCTAGGGCTGTGGTCTTGGGGAGCACAAGGCTGAGCACACCACATCTACCCAAATCTTTAGGCGAGCTCCAGAACCAGGTATTCATTAATGAGCCCTTGGTCTCCAGGAGGCCTGAGAGCAGCTTCAGAGGTCAAGTCTGGAGCAGTCTCGCTGGTAAACTGCAGAGACTCAGCATGTCAGGAAACTGGGCAGGGATGTGCTCAGACTTGTGTTCTTCAAGATTCACCATGAATGCAGTATAAACAAACTTGAGGAGTATCCTAGGATTGTTAATATCTAGGCTTGGGAGGTAAGATCTCAGGGGGAGAGAAGTTGGTGTTTCCAGTAAAGGTCTCCCAATAGATACCTGCACAGAGTTTACCTTCTCCATTTTCAAAGGATAAAGGGCTGACAGAAACCTTCATCCTATCTAAGCCACCTTCTGCTCCTCATATTAAGACCTACCTACAGGAGCTATGGGCCAGCAAGTGGTAGTCCCACCATTCCCCTCCTTTCAGCATTATTTTATGGCTGGAGTTTTTGGAGACCTGCTATACTCAGTTCCCTGGCTGGCTTGCTCCCACCTGTACTTAAATTTGTTGTCTACTTCTGATAACTCTTGGACCCTTGATGTAGTACCCCACAGCACATCCACTCCTGTAGCCAGTGCAGACCCTGTATCTAGATCCTGTTGGTTTTTACTAAAACAACCTAAGGAAGAAACTAGATGAAAAAATATTGGCATTTCCTTAGTTATCAGAAGGAAGAGTTTTATTCACATATTCTGGGCTAAAACACAGCCAGTTACATTTAAGAGGAATGGTTTATGCTGGTCTCTCGCAATGTTTTCCATGTTCCTACAGAAATGCCATGCTTTGTGTTACATGTTGAAGTAACAAAAGGTTATGACTTAGAGTCCACATCAACAGCTTTGGTGTTATTAGCCACAGAACTAAATATGCTTAGTAAAGGCTGTGTCAGGAATCACAGTTAGCTTTAGAAGCCATTTCCTCTCAAGCCGCCACTCCCAGCTATGTTTTCTTTTTGGCAAGACATGCAAATTTGGAATGCTTTCCTTTTTTTTTTTTTTTCCAATTCTGTTTGACCATTTGAAATGTATAGGGAAGCACTAAAAACTGACCAGGCCCCAAACATTTCACTTCACACTAGCACACAAAAATATGACTGTGTCGGGAACCAGCAGCGGGAAGGAGAGGAGTCAGGCACGTGTGTGTCCCGCACGCACGTGTGCCCCCTTAACCAACTGACTGATCGGAGGCGGTAGCAGCAGCAGCAGCGGCAGCAGCAGAGGCAGAGGCA
>NW_005842422.1:373751-380394 GCF_000455745.1 Alligator sinensis
AGAGTAGTATCTCGCTGGGGTCATCTAGCCCCAGCCCTCTTTCCTGCTTATGCAGGGGGTCGGACTCGATGATCTATAGATGTCCCTTCCGACCCTAACATCTATGAATCTATGAATGAGAGGTGATTTTTTTTAAGTGTTAAATTTTGCTTGTTAACAATTGAAAACTGGTTGCAGTGGGTCTGATTCTTATCTGCATTAACAAAAGAGACAAAGAAGAGGTACAGTATAGTAGGTGTAAACTACTTTTGCATTCAGCCAAACAGACACCAAAGGGAATATATTCCAATTTGGTATAAACATATTACTATACTTACTAGATTTAGAAGATCTTATCCTGGGTATGAACCCAAACACTGCATCTGACACTGAATATTCCTCTAGGATGGCCTATGGAACTGACCACTGATGCTGTGTTGTGAATGGGACAGCATGGATACTGATGGCAATGTCCCAAAGAGACTGCATGCATAATCAAAGGATAGAGCTAAGGGTGTGAGAGTGGCCAGGGATCAACTTGGTAGCATTTTATTCAAAGAATGGAAGCAGTGGTTGGAAAGAGTTGGCTCACAATATCAGCGTGTTGCCACCTGCTGCTGTTATAAAGGTTATCTAGTATTTGCATCTCTTAGGTGCTTCTTCAGGGCCCCATGGTCACTGGCAATTAATATTATATAACTAACATGTTCTGATATGCACACAGTAGAGATTATACTAGGTTACAGCCAGAGACACAGGGCCAGAATTTGATCTCAGTTCTACCATATTGATCTCAATTTGATCTCAATTCTATTGCAAAATGACTCTGCTGTAATTCATGCCAGTGTAGCCCAAGTCACAATCTGGTCCATCAAGTCTAACATATTAGAGAGCTTCTTTTTGCCAGACTCCTGCCATACCCTAAATCTTTAGCACAACAGGACTCCTCCCTGACACCTTGCTAATAAAGACTATCCCTCCACTTAGACTATCATCTTGATCCTTTTTACCACAAAGCTACCATAGCCTGTACTCGGGCTTTGGTAACTGTGCAAAAGAGCCACAGATTGAATGTGCTTGTTTAGTGAAACCAAAGAAATATCCCAGGCCTGTGAGGTACTAGGACATGTTGATGCATATCCCTTAATCTTTGCTAGTTCTCAGGACTTAGTGCTGTAAGAATCCTAGACTTTTTCTTTCCGCAAATAGATGTTGCAGGAATATTTGTTTAAACCCTTGAGGTTGATAATCAGCCATCACTCTTCCCAGCTCCGCAACTGCTTGGGAACTGCCAAAGATTGGAAACAGAGTCCTTGAACCATCTCACAAAGATTATGTGCACTGCTATGTTGAGAAGTGGGTATTGAATCACCAGTACTGAACTGGCTGTCCCTGATCTTTCCCAATTAGGGAAGTACAATACAAGGGAGTTAGGTTCTGAAAAATCTTGGCATAGCCTGCCTTAGTTGTTTGGGAAAACCCAAGTGTTTTCTCAATTTTGCCTCGGGCAGAGTTTAACAAGGCTGCTTACAATCAAGGAGGAAGTGTAAGTAGCAAAGTAAAGCTAGCTCCTTGAAAAGGGCTAAAGACTAAATTCTAGTCCTTAGTCCTTTTCACTAGAGAAGACCAAGGGTCTTTCTGGATTCAAGGCTGAGTTCATAGGGACATTCTTCCTTCTATTTTAAATTGCTATGAGGAGTTCAGTATAGAAACAACTTCTTCCCAGAGGCAGCCTGAGAGAATGGGGATTTCCATGATGTTGTCATGTCCTACCAGTAGCTTTCCAGGCCCGTAAACAAACATGGCAGCTAGCCATGGTGGGTGAAGCCAAGGAATACACGGCTGGTTTTTACGCTGTCAAATGTCATGACACAGAAATTCATGAGAAAATGCCTTACAGTTCCCAGGAAGCCTAAGAGAAGGAAAGCTTCTCTGTTGCTGCAGACATCTGCTCTAGGGCACAGTAGAGCGCTCGAGACATAAAACAGAAGCAAGTGTCTTTGGAAAACCAAGGAGGCGTCACAGTGTTTAAAAAGGAAGGGAAAGAAAATACTCTTTCTACACACTGTGTAATTATACAACATGTATTTAAGCAACTTATACTTAGCCTGTGGGACTCTGCCACAAATTATGGCAGTGGCAAATAGTCTAATAAGATTCATAGCTCTATCAGAATAAAGGCCAGATCTTCAGCTGCAGTTCAGGAACAGTTGGCTCAGCTGAAGGAAAAGCACAAACATGTCTTTACGCTCCTGGAACCTGGGGCCACTCAATACATAAGGTCATGGCTCAGTCAGAGGAGCCTTGAGCTTGTTCTCACCGCTGCCTACTGTCAGTGGCTCTAGCATGCTGCCTCGGCAGTCTTCAATTACTGGGAAGGAAGAGAGCTGCAGCTCCCACCTTATGCTCTAGCTGCCCCATGATATTCAGTGAGTCACTTTGCAGGGGAGACCCATCAAAGGCCAGCAGTTTACAACTGCTCCACACCAGTAGGGCAGGACAAAGTGGACAAGTGTCAGTCATTCCAGAACCCCACCTTTCCTCCCAGAATGCAATGCTGCCAAATAAGTCTGGTACATTAGGTGCGTATGCAGGATGGGAGGGAATGAGGTCCACTGCCTTCTGAAGCTCCTATATATGCCACTGACTGAGTCATGCTAGACTAGATTGAGGAAAAGGGTGGGCTTTTCCATACAGGAACTACTCCCATAGAGAAAACACAGCAATCTCTCCTTGTTCCTGCCGGCTGGAACCAAGTTGCCAACCTGGAAGATTTGCTCTGTCCCGGATGAGCTAAAAATGGATGTACAAAAAGTTCTAGTTTTCCCACTTTGCTCAGAAATGCACTTCCTTGTGGGGAGTAATATATTTTCCACTTGTTTGGAAACCTATTACCTTGTCCCCATCCTATCTGAATTTCTTAGGAAGCCTGAAAAGTGGGAATATAAACCTTCAGCACTGGATGAGTATTTGCTCCTAGTAAGGTACATACTTTTAAGGTTTTTTTTCTGAGCTCAACTGAGATCAATTTAAATGAAAATCTTGTATTTTAAGAGGGACTTTAAATTGTATAACCAAGATTACCCTGACTTCCCATCCAGTAGCAGAAAGGCTAGTTCTAGTAGGGCAAGTTCATAAAAGCCTGTTCAATAAGGAAAAGCAGAATTTATTATACTATTAGGAACACACAACTGCAATATCATATTGCAAACTAATTTCTGGCTAACACTGCAGAGAACTGACAATGGAACTAATCTCTATCAGGCATTAACTGATAGGGTCATTTAAAATTAGATTTAAAATTGAAGTCCTGACTTGAACAAGTGCATGACACAGAAGATGTCTGATAAGGAACTTGAAGAAAAATCACAGCTCAGTAAAGTCTCCTTTAAAGTCAAATCCTATTGACTTCTAAAGGATTTAATCTCTCGTCTGTACTTCTGGTCCCCAATAACATGTCTGGGAGATCCAAATAAGGATCACTACCTCTGTCACTTGACAACAGTTTGTAATGACTGATTCCAATTTCTATCATCACACTGGTCACTCATGTTCACTGCAAATCTTGAAGCACTTTTGGCAATGGAAGGGACTGGTAGGTAATGTGTGCTATCTAATTCTGGGCCAAATTTCTAAATTCTTCTTCCTAAATTTCCTTTATATTTCACTTAGAAAATCTGCCTGAAATTCAGCTGAGCTAACAGTCACTTAGAGTTGGAATGTTGTGGACTTGAGGAAGGGCACTTTATGTCTAGAAACTCATCTAACATCTCTTCCAACTATATAGTCGGTCCAATACAATATATCACCAAAAACCTCTCACTATTCACTTACAAGGCACTCATGAGGTGAGGAATGTCAGATTCCAAAAAAGGCCACATGGAGCTATTGAAATAAAATGACCCTCTTCTCCCATCCCAGAAGTAACTGAATTTCCAATAACAACTGCTATCGTACTTACATGCTTAGCGCCGAACTTGGCCCTTGGTGGCATGTTCATAATTGGCACTGTACTAAATATGAGACTAATGCATTGATGAATAGATCTTAGTCCATTATCTGCAAAGATTAGAATTCAAAATCTGGAACTATTGCAAATATGAAAGTGTATTATGCAGAACTGACCTTTATCCTATATTTGTTACTGCACCATCTTCTCTCTTGCTCTGTATAGAGATAATTCGGTGGGCTTAACTACTATTATAGTTAATAGAGATATTCCAAGGATCTCTGAGCCATTAATGATTCCACATAATTAATAACTCCAGAACAAGGACTTAGCAGTGCTGGCTGTCTGTTTTCAGTTTTGTAATTGGGTCTGTGGATCTTTCTGATACATGAAACATCTGGAAAATACCTGTCAAAATGTTTAAATCTTCAGGGGACTTTTGGCAAATGCAGGCCAACAACATAGTGTTTGTTACATTCATCAAAGAGAAAACCATGCCTTTCTGAATGTGTAAACAACATGCCTATTTTGACCTTCAACCCTGCATAGTCATTTTCATCAGTACAAACTTAGTGTAAAAAAGCTGCCAAACCAAAACTCTCCACTCCTACTGAGGCAGCCATTGTCCAAGACTGTCCTTTTTTGAAGTTCAAAGCTTCTTAATTTTGAAATCTCTCTTTCCACATCCTCTCTTTTTTCGGGACCCATTTGAACTTAATGCATGGCCATAAATGAATTATGGGCGACTGCTAAAAGCTAGTCTTAAAAACTCACAATCATGAAAATAAACCCATACCAACTGCAGTTATCTGGAAACAAAAAAAAAATCACTTGATTCTTGTTTTTCCTCTTGAGAGACTTATTTAGGTTGAGAGGATTGTATTGCAGCATTGTTAAAAATTAGACTGAAGGTCTTTCTACAATATAGGTTATAGCTCAACCACAGTCTGTTTGGCCCCACGTAGGAATTGCTAGGTGAAATTCTATGGCCTTTGGGAGGTCAGACTGCAAGATTGTAATGGCCCTTCTGACCTTAAAATCTGTGAATCTGTGAAAGTTCCTTGGCTTTCTTACTGTGGGTTATTCATCAGCATGAAAAGCAATTAATTTGTCTCTGCATCATTTCCAGGGCATTACTCACGCACTCGCTAGCAGGCTGCATGCAGATCCAGTATGTCAAAGATTGTGAAGCTGCAATATCTAGTCTGTTCCCACAAGGGAAGAAGCAGAATTGAGCTACAGTGTCAAAAACAGATTCACTTTACATGAGAAATAAGCAAGAACCATTGCAAAAAAGCCTAATTTTAACCAATCTCTAGAGGATTTACAGGATATTTGATATCTCCAAAACAATCTATTTTACAGGTAGAGTTCTTCCAGCAAAAAGGCTGAAAGGCATGTAGGACTTCTTTAAAAGGTAGCACTAGAGCAAAGGGGAGCTTATTTTTGTGGTCATTCATGCAATAAGGGAGTTGTGAAACACCTTTCTTGCCACAGCAAAGTGCTGTAGAGATTTTATTAAATGATTATGCTGTTCTGCAAATAGAAAGTGCTTACTTTTGTCTGTCAAACACCACTGGAGCTATTTGGTATGCACTGTAAGTACATGATAAGCTAATAATCATGCTACCTGGTATGGTTTTATTGGTCCCTTGAACTCCCCTCTCTATTTGCTGTGTCCACCTGTCATGCATAGCTTTATACTAAGAGGATAAGCTCTGATGCATGGGAGCTATATCTTGGTTCTATGTTTGTGCAGTGCCTAACGCAGTGGAGCCATCGCCCATGACAGAGACTCTTAGGACCTATCATAATCTAAATAATAATTAGTTTATCATTACTAATCCATGAGCATAGTTAATTGTCTTTGTGGCAAGTTGTCCTTGTCTGGAAGTTCTGATTCCTCTTAATGTTCTGCTAAAGTAATTATTATTATTCTAGCAGATGATCCAAAACCAACAAGTCATAATTGAATGTATCACATTTTGGATGTAGACTTTTGGTATCTCTACATTAGGGCTGTGCGAAGCTTCGGGAGGTCATTTGATTCAGAGGAGATTCAACCCGATTCGGTGGTCAAATCTCCGAATCAAACCAGGGGACCAATTTAAAGGTCCAATCGATTCAAAGCTCTCCAAATCTTCAGAAAATATTCAGAGAGCTTTGATGATTCAGGCAGTCCCTGGTGGCTGCAGAAGGGAACTGCAGACACTCTAAGCTGGTAAGTACTAGGAGCAGGGACAGGGGAGGGGGAGCTGGGAGAGGGGACCATGGAGGGACCTCTGCCAGCCCCCCTGACCCCGGCCCACTCCCCCAGCCCCTGCGGGGCTGCTCCCGCCCACCCCAGCTAGGTACTTTTAAAAAAAGCCCTGGTGCTCACTGGGTGCTTACCAGTGGAGGGGGCGATCCCTGCTGCCCCCCACTGCCCCACAGTGCATGGGGGGCTCTGCATGAGCCCCCTTGATCCCCCCTCCCCCCACAGCTGCCCCACCTGCTAGGGCTCTGGTCCCTTAAGAAAAAACAAAGCCAAGAAAAGCCCCAGGACTCACCACTCCTGGTGCAACCTCGGGGCTTCAGGGGCTCCTGCAGAGCCCCCATGTGACAGGGGGAAGCAGGGATCACCCCCCACCGGCAGGAGCAGTGCACCCTGGGGTTTCTTCAGGATTTGTTTTTTTCTTAAAGGGCCAGAGCTAGCCTGTGCAGAGCACCCCAAGA
>NW_005842422.1:380404-381915 GCF_000455745.1 Alligator sinensis
GGGTAGTGAGGATTTCCCCCCACCCAGGAGCACCTGCTGAGCTGGGGCTCTTTTTTCCCCCAAGTCCTGGGAGCTGGGGCAGGCAGGGCAGCCATTGCTGGACTGGCAGAGGGATGGGGGATGGGCCTGGCCTAGCTGATTCCAAGATTCAGAGATTCAGCTGCTGCCAAATCTCCAAATCAGATTTGGCCGAATCGAATCAAGACAGAGCTTCAAATCACTGAATTGAATCACTGTCCCCCAATCAGCTGAATCCAAAGCAAATACTAGCCGATTCACACAGGCCTACTCTACATTGCATCTCCTGCAAGCCCTGGTACAGATTCTCCTGAACATACTCAGTATGCCTCGCCTGCCCACTCACACCAGACTCAGAAATGTGCTCGTGAAGTCACTCGAGGGACATTCCCCCTCAGTTGTTCTCAAGACCAGAATGCCTGGGAGTGGTCACTGGGAACACCCAGAAAGTGACATCACTAGTACATTGCCAGGTTTGGAGCATAAAAAGAAGGGGTGTTGAAAGCAGGCTGTATTCGATTCAGATTTGGCCCAATTCGGGGGACAGTGATTCGATTCACTGATTCAGCTCACTGTGCCGATTCAATTCAGCCACATCTGAAGATTTGATTCTGATTTGGAGAATCAGTGATTTGGCCATAGACACAGCTTTACAATGTTTTTTCTACATGCCTCAAGGTACCAGGTGTGGCTTGTGAATGCTGAGATGTTGGGGTGGATGGAACATTTCACAGGAGCATGGGGGGGCCCCTGCGTGCTCAGTGGTGGACCCAGAAGTGGACCAGAAGTAATTCTGGTCCACTTCTGGGTCCACCGCTGAGCATGCAAGGGACCCCCCCCCACCATGTCCCCCTGGCTCAGCAATCGGCCGTGGGGGGACCCCAGGTACCCCCCCCCACAGACCCAGGAGGCTCCGCAGCAGACCTGGAAGTGGGCCAGAAGTGCTTCTGATCCACTTCTGGGTCCACTGTTGAGCATGCTTGAGTTGAGTGGAGACTGTTGAGTGGAGACCACTCACACACACACACACACACACACACACACACACACTTCCGTGGGTCTCTCCATCTGCCCCACCATCTCAGCATTCATGAGTCACCTAGTACCTTGAAGTATGTAGAAAAGACTTATAAAGCTGTATCTATGGTTGTGACGGAGGGCCTCCTCAGGCCGACCTCCACGGCCCGCCCTCCGTCTCTGGGCAACCGCCCGCTTATCTCGCCCACCACACCTTTGATGATAATTGATTCATATATTGATGTCAATTAAGCGGGAGGCTGCCCTTTGACTGCCCCGATGCCCAGGGGCGCTCTGCGGCTCCAACCTCCCCTAATACCGCAGCCCAAGCCTCGCAGATGGCATCATGGTGTTATTCCTCACCGGCCCCACACTGGGTCCCAGAATCTTCCACGCAAGATCCCCCTATGACCTTCACTACTCAGGCGGCCACTCCACCGTCAACCGGGCTACCTCACCCCCCCGAAGGCATCTTT
>NW_005842422.1:382000-385457 GCF_000455745.1 Alligator sinensis
GCCCTGGCCCACCTCAAGGCCAGTCGGGACCCCAGGCCCCCGGCTCTTGGGCGTCCCTCGTGGTGGGCCCCCAGCCCTTTTGACCCTCAATGGTCCTGGCCCCAGCATGTGCCAGTCGAGGGTACTATCCCCTTCGGGCTGGGTCTCTCTAGCCACTCAACTACTCCTTGGGCCTCACCGTGCCGCAACTCCCTTCCTCCTAGGAGCAACCGCAGCACCCTGCCCACATCTCTGTCACTGTCGGGATCTGCCCCCTCTGGGCCCCTCACAAACACTCGGGCCCTCTCAGCCCTCACAACACGGGCCCTCTCGGCCCTCACAACACTCAGGGGTCACCCACCCGGTGGTGGTGGGAGCCAGGGGTTTAGGCGCCCCGACCCGCCTTTCACCGGGGTGATCACTGGCCTGGCATTTCCTGGGGGCTCCCGCACCACTGAGAGCCCCACCAGACCACCCACTCCCAGCAGGGTGCAGTTTCAGGTCATGCCCAGGACCAGGAGCCTCCTGCCAACGCCTTGCAGCTCCCCCTTACCTCCAGATCGTTCACAGCAGCCGTAAGGCCAGGCGATGTTGCTGCCTGACCTCCTGCAGCCCAACTGCCTGGTTTATATAAGCCTCAAAATGGCTGCCGCAATCAGGCACCTGGAGGCTGCTGGCTCCAGGCCCTTAAAGTGGCAGGAGCACCCTTTGCTCCGCCACAATGGTCAAATTGTCAAATCTCTCTGAATTGATTCAGGGGTTTCCGATTCGATTCAGATAAATTAATAGGTCTCCTGATTCAATTTGGATTCGGAGATTTGGCCACCAAATCAGGCCAAATCTCCTCCAAATTGAATCAGTGACTGATGCTTTGCACAGCCCTAATAAATAGATGCGGGGTCTGCTTAGGAGCGTTCCTGCTGAAATGCACTGGAGACGCAATGTAAACATGCCCTGCACTTATGCCATGCCTTTGGGATGAGGGCTGCAGCTTCAGATATTCATCCCCCGCAGTCTTCCACACAATCCAAAGAAGGATCCATACCATGGGAGCTCCTTGAACCCACTGAAATGGATCTCTACCCTCTGGTGGCTTAGGAGTCTCAAAATAGCATAGGCTCTCATCTGCTCCTGCTACTTTCTCTCTAATTCTCCCAAAGTTCCGCAGCTCAAAAGAACTGCTGTATAATTCAGAAGGTCCCTGCTGTGCAAAGGAGGCTGTGAGCAGTGCCACAGGTATGACTGGTGCCGGCTCTTAGGGTTAGAAAGCTTGACCTTCAATGTGTCCCGCTCACCAGAACAGACCCTCCTTTCTCCTGCCATACCTTGTTCTTGGATATTGTTGGGAGGGTTCCTGGTGGTCAGGAGGAGTTGCTCTGGTCACATGCAAGGGTGCTCTGTGGGGTTCCACCTCCCCTAACACCCCTTCCACATGCAAACTGAGTACAACAATGCTGTCCAACTCCCCACCCACAAAGGGATGCAACTATGGCATTGCCTCACTAGATGTTATCAGTAGGGTTTTAGAGGGAATGTCATCAATGTGAACCAACATTCAGCCTATCAAAGTTTCCATCTAATGATCCAGACAACTATAAATAAATGATGATCAGGAAAATCAAAACTGTGAGCAATTCATTGGTCATTAAGGAAATTCAGCCATCCAATTAATTCCACTAGATGATCACATTACAATAATCAACAAAATCATAAACTATCTATGATTCATTAATCCATAAGAAAATCAATCCATCCAATTAATTCTACTAGACGATTCAATAACAAAGATTAACTCAAAAACTGTATAAAATTCATTAGTCCTTAAGGGAATCAGTCCATCCAATTATTTCCATTGACTTAGCAAGTTGCTTTTAATTCATTATGCACCAGGTCCACTCACCAAGCAAAGTTCTTGCTCTTCTAAAGGTTCAAGTTGCATGACCTAATACTTTCTCAATGTCCAACCAGTTGTTCCCTGCTCATGTGACTTTATGCACTAGAACTGCAAGCCTCCCACTCCTTGTCCACTCTTTCTTATGGCAAACACATGCTCATTTCCTCAGGCCCTGATCAGGAATGAGAGATCCTCCCCCTCTCAACCCAGCTCAGCAGGGGCTTTCCAGGGCCTTCTCTCCCCACCAATTCTCCCAGGGCTCAGGTACCTGCTGCTGCTGGGTGTTCCTCTGAACTCCTGGGTCAAAGAGACTCTCCCCTCATCAATTTCAGCAGTGTCTGCATTACACTCATGGATGTGTGGCTCCGTGCACCGTCCTCCTGTCACTTTTTCCTTCTTCCACTCACACTGGACATCCAATTATATGGCCAGTTCACAGGCGTCCTCCAATATGGAAGGAGCAGGAGCTTACAAATCAGGGCCCCTACTTCCCCTGCCATTAAGCCACTGCTACCACACCTATAAGAACATAGGAGAACTCTCCAGCCCTTACCAGGCTATCATGCTCCATCCAGGTATCAAAAGGAGAATTTCTAGGGGCCCCTATTCTCAGGTTACCCTTTGAGGGGTACCTCCTGCTTCCACACAGGCCATTGCTGAATAAACTAGCTTGTATAACTTTGCAACTCTTAATTCCTTTAGCAGTGAAGGAGTTAATGGCTTGATTCTGAACCTGTTGAAGCCAAAGGGTGTTTTGCTTTTGACTTTAATGAAACCTGGGCTGGGCCTGAAAAGTCTGATTCAAAGCTGGCTGAGATCAATAGAAAAACTGCCATTTGGATGAGGCTCAAAGTGAGCATCCTTGTCAAAGCTGTCCAAGTTTCCTGTGAGGATCCTAGATATAGTTCAAACAATCAGGGAAGTTGATCGGAATTTTGCATGAACAAAGACAAAAGAATTCATGATTTGGCTTCTTCAAAGAACAGGTCTGTAAGCACTCCCAGGAGTATAATAAAAAATCAGAGATACAATGATTACATGTATTCTTTCTTTCCCCTGCAGCACATATAATATGAATGAGTTCTATTTTGTTACAGGCAAAGAATGCTGATAAACTTAAGGGCATTGATTTTGCAAAATGTAAAAAAAGATAGTAAAAGCACTGATGTTCTGAAATTTAGGGGAAAGGATGCAACTTTTGGAATACATATGTAGCACAATCCAAAGGATTTCAGCACAAGTGCCAAGAGAGATCTGGACCAAAATTGGAACCATATAAGTATTCAAGTCTATGTGGTAGATCTCCATCCAAGAAATATGATCAAATATTCTCTATTGTTTTTCTGTCTGGAAAGAGAGTTTCTAGATATGTCAAGCTAATACATTTTACACTCAAGAAAAAATAATTTAAAAAAAATTCAGCACAAAATGTGTTGAGGTCTTGCTTTACTTCCTTGTGCATAATACAACATTATTTTATGTTTTGAAATGAACTTAATATAAGGTAAGCCTCTGCTGAAATAGTTAAAAAATAAGATGTGTCACTGTTGCTACATGCCTTCTGATGCACATGGAAAATGTAGG
>NW_005842422.1:385488-409340 GCF_000455745.1 Alligator sinensis
ATCCTATTTCCATGTAGTTCAGCCCTAATGTCATGCTGGTCAGGGGAAGTTGTTTTTGGGTTGGTGGTTTGTTTGTTTTTTTGGTTGGGTTTTTTTTTTTGGAGGGGGGGAGGGAGGGAGGGAGCTGCAGGTTAGATCTGAATATGCAACTTGATGTGCCAGTCTGACAAGGTTGGTCTGCAACATTCTACCTTTTTCATCAAAGACTGATATGGCTAGGAAAATGTGAAGAGGATTTATTGACTCAGAGATCCATCTTGGCTCACGTGGGCACAAAAACAAGTGGCTCTTCTGTGATGAGTATGTAAGAGGATGCCTGAGTCATGTTGAGGGAGAAGCTGAAGATGGCTAGGAGCAACCAAACCAGTAAGGGGGGGTTGAGCTGATTTTTCTACTTTGTACATGTCCAGTAAGTCAAACACCAGAAGCAATGTGAATTTGGACTTTGTGCAATTTAGTTGAATAGATCTGGCTGAAAAATAAACCACACCATGGACCTTCAGTTTTAAAGTGGCACTGACCCTGCTGTTTATTCTGAACCTGAGCTCAAAATGATCTGTTTACAAGACAACAGTGTCTGAGAAGATATTTATTATGGCCTCAACTTGCACATGATAATGTTGGTAGAAATATCTGTCCTCAGTCCAGGATGTTTCATCACGAAGAATCACAGTCTTTATAAAGCATGTCTTATGCATATGGCAGGACAAAGTGCAGCTCTCACCAGCACATATCCTCAGAAAAGGCAACCAGCATGTGAATAAAAAGTTCCCCTCAGCACAAAAAAGAGGGGAAAATTGCCAATCTAAAAGGGACTTGAAGAAACTGCTAGAAGTGACACAGAGAACTCTTGCTTTTTTTCTGAAAAGAAGTAAGCATGCTATGGAAGAAAGCAACATATAAAGAGAAATTATTACACAGCATATTTTTCAGTGGCTTTTGGTTTGACAGGCGCACCTCAATGCTCCCATTTGGAATGTGTGAGGGAAAGGGTCTCCAGCTGATGTGGGCAAAGGTACTTGGAGATGTGCAGTCAGGTTAAGCTGGCTCGGTAAAAATGAAGTGCAAAGAAGTTTCAAATTGAACCCAATTTTTCTTGGTCTGCAAGAGTGATATGACTTGTCCTATTCTTTAAGGAGCTGGTCTCCACTCCAAATGCACCTCAAACCTTAGCTAATATGTGAAGAGAAAACTATAGCAATGCTTCTCACATAACTCCCTACTAAGAAACACAGCGAAGGAAACAAGTGATGAATTTGGCAAGTGGGAGCTGCCGCATCCTCCCCTCTAGACAAACAGCCCTATCACGTTGCGTCAAGCAAAAGAAACAGGAAAGGAGAGATCATTCAGCCCAAGTTCCTTGGCTCCAATGGGGCAGGAGCACTGCCTCTGAGGAGGATGGAAATCCTCCCTTCTTCCTGTGGGGCAGGAAGTACCTGTAAACATCTCAGGAATATTGAGCTTTGATACACTGTAAACAAGCCTACATCACATCCACTCCCTCAAGCCATATAGGGGAAAGAAAGGCAGCAACCTTGGACTCAGTATAGGGAAGGCAATGGCAAGGGAACTGAGTCATAGCTAGAAAAAGAAAATTAAAAATTACATTTGGGAAGGGACAGGAATTGCAGTCATTAAGTAGGGTCATTTCTAAGGAAGGAAGGACACCTACTACCTAGCCCAATAATGTTTTGCACTTAACCTAACTATAGCAGCTGCCATCCAAGGCAAATCTGAAAGAAGTGTGGAGACTCCATGGGGATGGGATGCAGATTTTCTTCCAAAGCTCAGAAAGGTTGTGTGCACCAGGTTTCATAAAAAAATCCTTACACAATGCACAAGCCTCGACACCATCCTTTTCTAATGTCATATCCAACTGTGATCCAGAAGAGGCGCCCATGCCCATTATCTCTGAGTATACATCAGCTACCCAAGAATAGTTTTGTCCTACCTCAGTGTTTACAGCTACAGGTAGGAGGATAGTACTGCAGTGCTACACATGGCCAGATGGATTTTGGCACTTTGCATATCAAAGCTTCAGCTTTTAAAGAAACATGTTGCACACAGGGCTAGGTTGCAACCTGCCCCAAGGCTGGGGTAGGGAGCAGTGTGCTCATATGCAAAGGATAAGCCTGGGATACCTCTTACCTCAAAGAGTTACTACTTGCCTCTCAGTTCTTCCATTATTGGACATACCCTATGCCAGTTATACGCCTGTTTCAGAGTGCATGCATCGTGTCCATATCCACCCACCTATCTGGGAGAGGAAGCAGTGGTTCTGCAAAGCCTGGACCTGCCTCCAGGAATGCAGGTAGCCAGTGCAAGGCAGGAAAGGGGAAATTTGCAAACCTTGGACATTCTATGTGGACATTCAAGATAAACCATCATTTTCTGGCCCATCACATGACCCCTCAGATTGGCCCTGGACAAGTCATTTAATTACTTTATCTTCAATTTCCATAAATGCACATTGGAGATAATGCCTGCCCTGTGAAGGAACAATAGAAGAGTTAAAGAGCACTTGCACATTTACAGTATTAGTTATTGTCAACCAGTATCTTAGTGTCTGCTAATTGTAGTATGAAATAAAAGCTGTTCTTATATTCACAAAACTATCCCTACCGGAAAGCAGTGACACATGACTGCTACAGATAATCCTGCGTAATCTGAACTAGGTTTTTTTAAATCTGAAAATAGACTGAAATATAAATTATAAAAAATGTTTTCAGTTCTAACATCAGTGCACTGAAGTATAAAGTTCAGATATCGAGGTAACTGATAAATTCTGAGTTAAGAATTAAAGGAAACCATGTGGTTGAGGTATTTCTCCCCTCTCACCTCATTTTTTTTATTGAAAGAACCTGCTTATATGAGTACCTGTATATATTTTACATTTGTAAGATTAAGACAAAGACATACTTGTTACAATTTAAGAACTTTGGGTCTCTGCAAATAGGACACTTACTGTCATAGAGAATAAGAAAATTAACTCTGTCAAGATACCACAGATAAGCCCGTCTGAAACAACCCAGACTCCAGGGTGTCTTAAAATCAGACCCTGGATCTATAAAGGAATTTTGCAAATCTCGTCTCTATAAAGGATGGACCCACGAATCCACACACCACAAATTGTAAAACCGAATTTTTCAGGAATTCATCTTTCTCAAGTCCATACAGTTATACCATTACATGTTATATTTGTGCACTGAGCGTTAGCAGGTAAGTATACCTTTACAAAAGTCCTGAATTTCTCATGGGATTTGAAATGAAAATATAAATGTTAATGCTAATAGACTAAAAGGGTGAGTTTCCTTTATTCAATGGTGTTCAGAGGGATGAGGAAATAGAGTATTTATTATTATTAACCTAATACAATTAAATAACATATCTTTATTATGCTTGCATGAAAATACTAATGTCTGGCCAATGCATAAAAAAAGAGAACATTAATAGAATTCCCTGTAAAATGACTGAAAGGCAAGCAGCCCAATTTGCCTGTGCCATCAATCAACCAAACAGACATTATTTTAGCTGTGGAGCCACTGGATTTCTGACAAATGTAACAATCAAATCAGAAGAGTGATAAATTGCTTAGAAGGTAAGAATATTCTTTAAAGATACAGGATCTAATTCTCATTTTCAGTAAGACTCTTTACACTGCTCTCAGGATTTAAAGGGGCCTTCAATTAAGTGTAATTTTCTACCAGATTGATTTAAAGGAGCTTTAGTATAAGGCTCACTGGAGAATTAACCCAGGATCAGCAGCATTCAGGTCCAAACACCTTGGTTATGATAACTCAGGTATAAGCATCCCATTTTTTGTGTCCTCAGAAATGATGCATTCACTTTTGTGTGTTGCTAGGACTTTTGAGGTATACCCCAGAGTTCCTTGCCGGAAGATAAGTCTCTTTATGATTATTTTTCAGTGGACTGGGGAGGCATTTGTCTGTCTTCTGGATGTAAAAATGTGATGGGTAGGGGGGGAATTTTGGGAAAGTACTACCAACTTTTGAATGGTTTAGCCATTATCTTCACTGTAAAGCAAGGCTGGACATGATTTGGGCTGGAAACCACAACACCTAACTGAGACTAAATCTGAAAACATATTCTGAGAATCCAGCCTATCCATAACCACCATAACGTTATCCCTATCCCACATTATACTAAACATGTGGATGGGAAAATGAACTACAGTCTTTAGAAAAGAAAAGCAAGCTGCTATTTAATCAGAGAAACATGACATGTTAATGGATGATTTCAGATTTATTAAAACCATTGCTAGCAAAAAGTTATGTTTTTGCTTACGTGGTAATATCATCCAAAAGGTTTCAAAATATTTGTGATAATTAAGCGTCAGAGTAATGTGACATGTACTGAATATTCAGATTTCTAGACACGTCACTTGACTAACACTTCAGAAAAGCCTGTATTGTGGAAAACTCAGTTGAGCTCAGCAGACAGGCAATCAGCTTGTAGACCATTCCGCTGTGTATTTCTCACCATTTGGAAAAGATAATTTCTTGCTGACTGACAATCCCCTGCACCAGAAGAAATTGAAATAAATATCTCCAAAGGTGATTAAAAGGAGTTTATTTTTTCATGTCATTATGCACATTTGGGAAAGCAAATTGCACCTGATGACCCATAATGCTGGTGGGGAGGTAAAGGGAAGATTCCTTCCAATAAAAGTACCTATGTAGGCACATAAAAGCTTTAAAAATTGAGCATTTGGCTATATGTCCATATTGTTCTAGTTATAAGTTAACTCTATGCATAAGTTTACCCACATTTTCGGATTCAATTTTAGGAAAAACTACGTATTCCCTGAATAAAAGGTGATAATGGGAGACAAATACCTTGAACTGTTATTACTCTTACAAAATCCCACCAGAGACTCATATTGCTAAGGAAAGGACCCAAAGGGGTAAATTTGCCAAAAATACTAAAATAAAAATAAGCACTGAAAAAAATTCTGCTTGGGTACTTTTACTGTATGTATAACATTTCTTCTAGTACAAAATTCAAGGCTGTAGGGGGCCTGACAACATGTCAATCCTGTGTATTAGTTGCATTCAATTTTGGTGGTTCTTTTGAAGGAAAAAAAGGTAGACTTATAACCAGAACAATACAGTATTTACCTGATCATATTAAAACCATACCAAAAAAAGATCTGTCTGCATATTCTGTAGCGTAGACAACAACTAAGCCAATTTTTCCATTAGACTATCTAGACTACCCATGTAGCCAACCAGCCAGCCAGCCAGCTGTCACTACTGTACTGTGTGAATATTTCTTACAATAAAAAGAAACTACAACAGATTTTGCTTCTCTCCCTGTGCTGTTGATACAGGTCAAAGTATAACAGCTTTGCTCTGAAAGAGAAGGAAAAAGGAAACATGCTAATATATCAAATCTGACCATTCCTAAATTCAAATCTGACCACACCCAGCTGAATAACTATTCTTAAACAAGTACTTTTGAGCAGAAAATTTGAAGAAGGTGTAGGGTTCATGTTTCCCTCAGATCTGTGTGCCTACACAGGAGAAGTAAAATATCCCTGTATACCCATATGTGGGTAACTGGACCTTGAGTCTGCTGGGAGAGGTCAGAGGGTGCTACCTATCATTCTCTCTTACCACAGCAGCCTTGTGCAGAGGTGTAGGGTAAAGATATGAGCCTTAGCACTGCCCTACAACACACCCACAGACAGAGTTAAGCTGGCAGGGAAGCATACAAAAGTGTTACTGGTACTGGTCACCAAAAATATAATACCCTTTGGTACAAGCACAAAGCTATTATTCCTTCTCTGCACTTCTAATTGAGTAGCACTGCTATCTATTTCCCGCAGAGATAGCTTAGGACAATTCTGAGATATTCAAGATAATGGGAGAGATTAGGGATCTGTTTGCAAAGTGTTTACTCAGTCAAAGCACTGAGAGAGTGCCCCATCTCTAGATTCTTGCTCTTTTAGTACGTATGAGAAAACATGTCTCCTGCCAATAGATGCAATCTGACAGCACAACTTAGATCTGCAGGCAAAGGCTATTCTATGAATCCAGTAGCTGAAGCTAAGAAGTACTGTTCTTACTCCTGGTGTATTTTTCATGCAAGGGTATTGGAGAGAAGTCAGAAGACATTGTTCAATGCCATTGCAAATGGAATCCAGAATTCTTTTACTCGGCCTGGCTTCTAAGATGCAGTGTCACGATCATCTTTGAAAGCTGAGTTGCTGGAAGAAAGGTTCAACTACTACTTCTACTCATCACTAAGAAAAAGTTGAAGAAGGAGAGAAAGGGGACTGTCTTCTAGCCAAGGCATTTTGGCAGCCCTCTAAGTTGGAATGCCCAGACCCACATAACTATTCTGTAATTACCTGGTGTTCTTACAAAACCTGATGTTTTGTAAGCCTCTGGCGGAATAGCAGAGCTCTCAAATGCAATTAGAGCTGGTTGAAAATTATCCATCTGGCCTCTTTTCTTCAATGAAAAGACATATTTTTTTTTATTATTTTTTTTGCAAAATGTTTGGGTTTGGGCTATTGGCTTGTTTGTTGCTTAAAGCAGTTTCCACCTAAAAAAAATTATGGTATTTGGCATTTTTCACCTGAAACGTTTTGGTTGCTGAAAACTAGAAAATGTTCTGGTTTTGGTTTTTTCCAGTTACTTTCTTTTTCATTTCTCTTGACACTTTACACAGTAAATACAATGCTGAGCATCTATAACTGTAATGCATTTGGTCTTCAGAAGATGCCAAATACAACAGAAAATCTACCTAGCTTACAAGAACATATCACAGTTTAGAGTGGATCTAGACTGAAGACACATGCACGCCTATGTAGCAAAGTGTATCTATATATCACACCACTGGTGGGAACAGACACACAGGAATCAGCTGCAGCCAATGGATGTGAGGACTTGTGGGCAGTAGAAGCATCTTTCATGTGTACGCTCACCCCACTGCTGCCACCTTGAGCCTACACCTGACATCTTAGAGTTGAGTCCTATTTAGATTCTCTGAGATTAACTACACCCATTCTACTTTTAAACACGTGGTGCACTGAAGAGGTCTCTGTGGCTCAAAAGAAGCATCTTCTGTACTCCAGAGCAAAAGCCGACACTATGCCACTTTTATAATCTTCCAGAAGCTTTGGCATAGGCCTCAAACCTCCTTGCATGCTTGGTGCAGGGTCAGCCCTGTGGAGCAGTACACTGCTTTGTCTAGGAGTTGCAGACCTATTAGATAAACTTCCACAAGTGGGACTGCACTGATTCTTCTGCTGACTGTCCCCCCAAGTGGAGCAGGGCAGCATTCAACCCCTTAGAAAGATGAGTCAATCCCATAGCATGGATTCTGGCACCTTTACTCATACTGAGTAGTGTGTACTAGACTGCAGAGACCTCATGGTGAGCACTGACTCATAAAGGCAATCCCACTGATGTTAACGGGATAGCTCAGGCAAGTACCCACTGAGCAAAGGAAGCAGAGGCATACAGTGTACAACCACTGGAACTGCTTGTAGACTGATGTAAAGTTGGAGTAAGGTAAGGGTGGTAGAATCTGGCCATATGCTCTCTAGCAGCAACTGTATCTCTCAGAATTGACAATAAATCCTAGCAGCTTATTACAATGCATGCATCACTTGGTGCTGGGCACCAATATAGCAGAAGGAAAATTCATATCAACTGGCTTGCTTTAGAATCACGTGTTACTGACTGCTGATTGAAATGAACTTGTTGCTAAAAAGGTTATGGATGGGGTCATTTTTAAATCATTACAGGCAAAGCATGACTCCTGTGTGTTTTACATTCCAAATCCCATTACAGTGATCTAAGAAGCTGGCCTTCTATCTCGACCTTATTCCAGTGTGCGGTCCAAAAAGAAATGGATATTCCTATAAATTACATTGTTCCCATGGGGTAGTGTTATCTGATCCCTCTGTGGGTATTCCTACATCTAGTCCAAAACCACAAAATATGCTGGCTGTTAATAGGAATGACTAAGGTATGAATCCAATATGGTATTTAAGCACATGCCTAACTTTAAGCACATGCATAGTCCCATTAAGTCAATCGAGTTATTCATATGCTTGAAGTTAGGCTTATGAATTCTGATTCAAGTGTTTTCATGGTACAGGTTTATATGCAGACAAAGACACATGCACACACTGAATTGAATTTTGCTTACATGTTTCAAGGCAAAATGGAATTTTATCACTCAATATTTCATTAAAAATTATGTGTGTGAAGCCGTGCTGTATGCCTGCCTCTTTCCCACTAGTTTGGCATACTGACTTGCATCATGTAATTGAGATGTGCAGTGCTGGATAGGATAGTCTGCTCATTTCCTAGAGCACACTTGTCAAGCAAATGGTTGAAAATTCATATTAAATTGTTGTATAAAGTAAGAGAATACTCACTCTAAGCTAGATCCTCAAGTACACTATTACTGTTTTGTCCCATACCTGCTACATCTGGCTAATTGAGCTTTCCCCCTATGTAAGAACTGTATGATTCCCAGGCCATAAGACAAAGGGGATGAGCTGGATAAATAGGTGCAGCCAAGACAACCTGGTGTCTGGGGACACCTTGGAGAATAGCTGTGTCCAGCACAATTTATACTAGTCTGTAGGCTATTTAATTTATCAGGGGTCAATCCTTATACTAGTACAATAGAAGATTAGAGTGGAGGGCAATGAAGTCCACAGAGTACTTTAGGTCAGGATTTGGTTTCTAGCTTTGGAATGTATTTGATACCTTGTAGGAAGTTTAAGTAACCCCCTACATCCAGTTTCTCAGAGACTGTCTTGGACTACTTGGGGGACTGACAGAGTGATTGTATTGTTTCCTGGCTGAAAATGAAAATAAAATATACTTTTGAACATAAATGAAGCTGATAAGATTTAAAACTAATACTAGTGTTTCATAATGTCAAAGTCTAAAGTCTATAAGGTACTCAGGTCACTGCTTCAATTGTTTTTTAAAGATATACATACATATATATATATATATATATATATATCAAATATTAGATCACTTGTAGGCTTGAACCAAGGCCAGTGAATTGAATCTATGCCTGCTTGAAGGACTTTTTCCCATGCCAGAATTTGGGGAAAAAAGGTCTTAGCATATATGAAAACAGGGTTGTAAGATTCATTAACCTCTTATCAAGCTCCTGAACAAAGCGTACAAAAATTGATCTGTCCCTGAGACACGGAGATTGTTGGCTCTAAGGAGGAATGAGAAAAGTCCAGTTTTCTGGAGTTAAAAAAAAACAATGAACATTTTCAGTGAGTTCCCGCTGTCTGTGCTATATTCACACTACAGTGGGAAAAAAAACTATTAAAAAGTATGCTTATCTCTGCAATCTCCCTGTGCTGTATCAGCCACATGTATTTCTAGGAATTACTGTCATCAGTGTGAGTTTCATCTGTTACAAAGGAGAAATTTCTAAGAAGTCAGAAGCCTAGGGGGTGGAAGGGAGTGTGTGAGAATCCCACATTCAATTTACATGCTGCACTCTGTTGTGTAAATAGGGGCCATTGTTTGGAATAGAATGCAGTCAGCATTCATTATATTTTGACTCTACATTCTTCATAGGGAATACAGGAAATGGTTCAGACTAAAATATTCCCTTATGTTATTTGACCTGTAAAAACTTGGCTAAAGGCCAGATCCTGCAGCCCCGAGACAGACGTTTCCATTGAGTGAAGGCCTGGACAGTAAGGTTGAATTGTCCACACAACTCCTGGCTAATTTTGTTCGAGATTGGTCATCTGCCAATTAGGAGCTGAGAGTGTTCAGGGTGGCATGTGTAGCAGTTTGCCAGCAAAGGTTTCTGTACCTTTATGTACCTGCCTGGACAGACAAACACCTTTTTTTGAAAGAGTTATACAAGGGAGATGCAATCTCTCATGATTGACTCTCGTTGCTTTTTATTTTGCTCTAAAATAAAAACTGATGAACCTGAAAGCATCTGATTGCCCTTTGTGCAGAAAAAAAATAACAGTTGGCTTCTCAAAGGAGATAGTTGGGCCCAGATCGTCATATTATTCATATAATTCTTGTTGGTTTTAGTTGGAGAGCAGTGTTTAAACAGTTTGGGAAATACGGTCCCCATGTCTTGTAGGGACTATACCATTAAATGTTCAAAAACCAAGGGTGAAATCCCAGCCCCATTCAAGTTAATGGAATGTTGCCTCAGTGTGGACCCAGGATTCCTAAATTCTTGCTTACTGGTGAAAATTAGCTTAAACCTTCACAGTGAGTGAAAAAAATAGCATTACCATCCAATTGTATTCAGGCTGACATCAGCTTTATGGCCATTTCTATATTCTATTTGTACCAATAACAGGAATAAAAGTGGAAAAAAATATGGCTTTGTCTGCATGGACAGATATGCACATTCAGGCCACTCCCCATGGTAACCTTCGCTATCCCCTCCTTGTCTCTTCTGCTAGAAGAACTGCAATGAACCTCTTCACAGGAATTTGGATGGGGGTTGGACAGGGTAAGCTTTTTCTGGCATACGCCAACAAGTAACCTGAATATAGGAACATAAGACTGGAAGGAACCACTTCAGTCAATAGATCCAATGCCTTGCCATCACAGACAACTATGTAATCATATAATACACAGTCAGGTCCAAAAGGTACACAAAGCTGTCCATTCCAGCCCCTCTCAGACACCAAAGCCATAAAGCATCCCCTAACTGTTTACAAGTTAAGATCTTTAGTGCAGAAAACCCAAAGGCCTCAAAAACTAAAGGACAATGGAAATCCTCCCATGGATGAACACCCCTGAAAGACTATTCACTCAAATATATCTCACTGATAGGAGCAAGGATCCAGCAAGCTGGCCTTGTACCGCTCTCTCTGCTCTCACATATATATGCTGTACATCATGTGCATATAAGTAAATACTGAATTCTGTGTGTGCACAAACCTCCCCTGTGGGAGGGATTTTCAGAGGCAGTGGGACTTGTATTTCTAAATCACTGAGATGCTTTTGAAAATCCCCCTATGTAGTTAAGAAATAAATAGAAGAAATGAGTATTTAATTTTGGTACAGCACATGACATTTTTTTAGTCTGATATGTACAGGTGATATTAATATTTAACATTTATCTCTTTAAACGTTACTCACTCCCAGATAGGACATGCTAAGTAGGGAATAGGTGATAGAGTTACTTAGTGTTGTCTCATTAGTCACATTGCCACATACTTTCAAATATATTTAGTTTGTCATTTATTATATTTGACACTTTTTCAAGGCAAGTTAATCTATTAAGGGGTTTTTGCATCATTGTGCAGATAGGCACAGGCACTCAGGTAAGAGATATTGAGTTTTTGTAGGATTCTTTCCTTGGCAACCAATGCTGCTCATTCTTTGTCTCTTATCCAGCACAGGGCTTGCCTTCTGGAGTGCTGTGAGTCATAACATGTTCCTGTACTGGGAAAGTGGAATTCCCTTCTTTGGTGTCAACAGAAAGTTTGGCAAGAGACAGGTTGGGGTTTTTCCATTTCTTTATATTAAGCGCTGAATGATCTTGTCGAATTCTGTAAAGAATTTATTGCATTTTTTATGGGTTGTGCATTTTATACGTTATAGTCTTTTTGGAAGTGTAGTCATTTTAGTTTTATCTTGCCCCATGGCTCAGCTGTAACTGATTCCATCTGTCTAAATGCATGTACAGTTTGTTAATTACTGAGGCCTTGTTTAGACATTGTTATAGTTTTAGGTTTATTGTTAATCATTACATTCAGATAAAATAAACATGTTTCAAATTACTGAGAACAGTCCCAAGAACCCAAGAACCTATAGAAAGGGTTTTTATCCTTAAATAGGTGTCACAATTTCTAACAAAAAATTCTCCAGAAAGCAAATAGGAAATGGTTATCAGCTGGGCTAGTCAAGATTTTCCATCAAAATACTTTCTCTATAAAAAATAGGAAATTTGACTATAGGGATTTCATTTGGGGGGGCAGGAGTTCTGCTCATTATGGAGAATTTACAGTTTTCATCACAAGCTTGCTGGCCAAAAATGGAGGGGGACATTTTGGCCCAAACTGAGAGACTTTCAGTTCTTCAATGAAAAGTCAGTTACTATTAAAAGAAACATTTTCTTACAAGCTCTGGTTGTTTGCTTTTGTAGCTTTCTTATGATGATACATGTTGTAGATTTCTCATAATTAAACATTTCATGACATAAACCATGTTTCTTTCAGAACAAATCATGTTCTGTTGAGAACACCTTTTTAAAAATTGACTTTATATAGACCTAGTATAATGGAGCAAAGGTGAAAAACCTGGAATTTTAATGGTTTTTTTAAAAGGTTTAAACCCATTGTGATTGCAAAATAAGGACTATTTTGTTAAGAATAATGAACCTTGTGTGACCTATTTCTCTGGAAAATTGTTTTCCTATTACAGACCTAGGAGTTTTCCCCATTTTTGCCATGACAAATACTAACTGTAGGTCCCATTGTGAATTAGTCTGCAGTACACACTAATAAAAAAGGAATAATTCAAAAACATCAATCTTTCTTTCATAGATCATGAGAGGAAATCTTCTGCAAGCAGTGGCACAAACAAATTTGCAAAGAGAACTTCAAGGGGAAAAAATGAAATTTCAGGAAAGGAAAAGTCATTATCAAGAGCAGGTTCTTCCTCCTCTCTTCATTGTAACTGGAAATAGGCCATCTTTATTAATCACTATGTGAATGTGATTTCTGTAAATGGGGATCAGGAAACATATCATTGTGATCATCATCATTACAAAAGGTTTATTTATCTATTTCAACTACAACATATATAGATTTATTGGTATAAAAACAGATACAGTGCACATTTCTTATTCATTGTTCCTTAACCAATACATGCCTACCGGTCATCTTTTCAGAATGTACAACTTCTACAGCCAGTATTTCATAAGTAGCATGATTTATGGCATTTGAAATGTTTTCATTTCAAGGCTTTTCCATAAATCAGGTCTTTGCAAAGTCAAGAAATGTCATCTTCTTTATCTCTTAACTCAGGTTCTGTCTGACATTAGTAAAAGAAACATTGGACATTCTACTAGAGTGGTGATGTGAAAATGGTATAGCAAACAGATGGCATAAAAAGGGTAGGACCCGAGTGTAACATAACACAGACCAGATTGCAAGAAGAGGAGGAATACAACGAACGATGAAGTTTCAAATAGAAGAAGGGACAAATCTCTACATTTTACCCTCATGTAACAGATAAGTAGCATTACTGCCTGAGATTGACATCATACAAGCACAAAAGACATCTCAAATGTATATATTTCTCCTTTTTATATATTATAATGACCACGCTATTTTAAAGAACAATTTTAACAGTATTCCCTAGTCTGAAATTGCCCATGCTAAGATTCAGCCTGAATAAAGGTTTTACAGCCAAGACATAAACGCAAGTTTTCTTCTCTCATCTGGTTTATATTTTATAGAGTAAAGACTTGTTTAAACTATGTGGAGATATTTGAACTATATCCTTATCAGGTAAAATATAGGTGTTATCCTATACTCACAAAGGAAAATGGTTGTAAAATATGCCCTGACCTAAATCTTTCTCAAATGTCATATGCTGACTACATCTCTCACATAATGAAAAGGCAACATACCAGACAACTGTGAATAAGTGAGTGAGTGAGTAGATAGGTATTTTCAGACATATACAAAACCCCCAGAAGAAGAGAAAATATATGAGTGAAAAGACCACTTCTAAAAATGGGAGGTGGGGGTTTGCTTTTCTAAAAATATATATTTAATATTTTCAATGAAAGTCTTCAGTTGGTATTTATAAAAAGAACATAAGTCATCTAGGTAACTTCCAGTGGAACTTTCAGTGAAAGTTTTGTGCATGATTTTGCTAGGCAACTTTAAAACTGTGATCCTTGATGTTAGGTAGTTTTTACCATGATACAGGTCAAATGAAGGTGCCAGGCAGACCTAGATGGCTAATTGATATTTTATATATTCGGTATATTTTCTTCTTTTAGCAAACTGCTTGTGAAAAGATCATAATACCCATGATAGACATTAAAGGACCAAGCTCTTAGTTTGATCTTTCTTACTTGGAAGCCATAAAGCAGTGTAAACTGATAACGTTTGATTCCTACTTGATGTGTATATTTTCAATATATTTACATAGCTTTCTATGCAACTGGCTGTGTTCCTTCCTGGAGTTTTGTAACTGGCCATAACAGCTTTGCCAAATCTGTCTTCCCACTGTGCTTACTATTGGAATTCAATTTGCCAGGGACTGTTGTGCACAATGAGTTCCTTCAAAGATTTTGTGTGAGGCTTGATGGCACTGACTCACCAACTATTGGCCTGACCTTGCTCCCATTGCTTTTAATGAGAACAGGATTGGCCCCCCAAATGAGGTAGCGTCTCTGAACTGAGTCAGACTATGCCACTAAAATTAATGTTAATAAAATGCAGTCCTTCCAGACTCTTGCACACAATACCCAGGACTTTTCAATAGAGGCAACTGAGAACAATCCAATATAAGGCCAAAACATTTTTCTTTATTGATCTAAATAAAATCCCATGGACATTCTGAAAATACTTTTTTTTCTCCTTTGCCCTCTGATTATTTTTATATTTAATGTGGAACTGAGGGGGAAGCAATGGGTGACATCTGGTTCCAGGAAGAGATGTATCAAAGGAGAAAATAACCAAAACTATGAAATGGAAAGGCACCTTAGTGGATAAGACACTAAGATAAGATTCAGGAAACTGGGCCCAAGTCCTAATTCAGATATGCACTTCTGGTGTGTCCCTCATGCCACAACCATGGGCCTCGGTAGTTTTTCACTGCTTTACATGAATGTTCTTAGGTTAAGAAGATGAGTGACTCTGAAATACTTGGCAGCTACTATGATGAAGGCTGTATCAGTATTTAAAGTACATACACAGTGAAAAAGGTGAAGTACACATGAGCAACCAGGATTAATTAGGCTTGTAGAAAAATGCAGATCATTTTGCCTTAGACTCAGGCTTCACCTGCACTATATTTTAAAGGTTCCCTGCATGACAGTATGCACTTAAGCTATTGGGCAGTCACAAGAAAACTCCACTTTCTGTTCCTCTGAAGGAACATATTAAATGCAAACCTGGCCTATTTTTAGAGGCTTAGGAAAAAAATAGGGCATATGGGATTGTGTGTACCTATCAGCAGGACTGGATTTTCCCACTCTCTGATTCCCAGGCACCTGACAGAAGGAGAAAGAGGGGGAGAAAAGAAAACAAACTTGCTACCAATAATCACAAGCGACTCACTTAAAAAGCTGAAATGACAGGCTATAGCCAATCTGTTTTAACTGCCAAACCCTATCAGCAGGGTGTGATTACAGGCCAGACCACCTTCTAAGGGTGTTCTCCACACATGTTGTGAATTCACAGCTACCAATAGCCAATTCGGTGATTGCAAGGAATAATTTCCTGCCCTTACATGGGAGTTGAATCCCCACCCTAGAATTTGACAGGACAATGCATTAGGGTATTCTACACCCAAGTCTGAATGATCTTTAATACAGCAAAGTTTCCTCTCTTGGAGAGGCTGCTGAAACACTGGCTCCATTAAGTATACAAACTACCCCGAAGGCAAGGGAAATCCCAGTATGTGACCCAGAGTTTTCTGTTCTTTGTTTACAGAAATTCTTCCTTTGTTTTAAACGAGAGACTGTAAGAAAGTAGGGCCCCCAAGAGTGCATTTTACATGACTTCCTTCAGCTCAGAGCAAGTTCCCATAAAATATTTTTGAATGAATAAACCATCTTGCTCCCTACATTAAAATTCCTCCCCTTATGGTAAATGAGGCTGTGCTTTTAAGGCTAAGCAGGGTGACAATTAACCAAGGTCACAGAGGGCCTAATAAACTATTACGAATATATACCTGGAGGATTTAGGGAAAGCTACCAGTTTTTTTGTGGGGGTTTTTTTAAGGCATCCTAATGGAAAACTTCAAACAAGCCGCAAAATATTTTAAAATGAAAATGAAAACAAAAATAAAACAAATGTACATCCTACCCATAATGCTCGAGGGATGGAGACTTTAGTACCATACTAGTCAGGCTGTGGGTCCAATTCTGACTTTGGTGGAATTATTCCTTGTGTATATCTGGGTCAGGAGATCAGAGTCAAGGCCTAAGGATATATAACATGGAAATGTTCTCCTAATAATGTAATCCTAATAATGCACTGGCCTCAGAGGCAAAGTTAGGTATTTTGGCACCTTGGACAAAGTCAGAGGCAGGAGAGAGCAAAGAGAGATGCTGGTGGCAGCATGGATGTAAGCTTGGGTTGCCACAGCTTTGATATAGGCTCCTTACACATCAGCTGCAGTTGCTGCCACAGAACAGGCCCCCCCGGAGCTGCCGTTCTGGTACCCCCACTCCCTCAGCCCCAGGACTAGTGCCTCCTTTGCCCATCCCTGGTTACGCTACTGATGGACCTATTACTTCTCCTTCTGGCAAAGCTCCCATGAGGGTCATTGGGAACGTTGCCTGTATAAGGAATATGGGATTGGGCCCTCTAACCTGTTTTACCCCAGTTCATTAACACATCAGTCAGTAGCTCTTCAGATTTCCAGGTGCAAGCTGAGAAGGCAAAAAGAGGATTAAATTAAATTTCACTGCAGAAATAGCCAGGAGGGAGGGCACTGCAGAGAAACCCAACCCTCCTTCCTTCCACTTCCCCACAAAAGTCATTCTGAGTGGCTTCTGCCTTTCTCACTCTATAAACTCATTGTGAATCGTATGATGCCTGAATGTAGCCCCTCTCCCCCACACTTCTATGAATCCCGCCATAAACCAGGCCCTGCAGCAAACCCTTCACAAAGGAAAGATAGTGCTGAGAAGGCAATTGACCCACCTGTGATGGAGGGTGAAAGAGATTCTTATGCAGAAATAATTTTCCACTGCTCCCAAAGCAATGGAAGATACAAAATTGGGCTGGCAGCCAGCCCCCTGCTACAACTTCAGCAGTCACAGCTAGACTTTCAAATGATCTCTGCTCTTAAAAGAACACCAACTTTTCAATGAGCTTCTCATCCAGTGTGCTGAGCTTGCATGAAAACCTGACCATTCATTTGAGTACTCTTCATCTGTACATGAGAAACCCACTGCCTGTCCTTATTTCTAGAATGGAAAGCTTTCATGCTGTGCCAGATGTATACCACTTTGCGCCCAAGACTAGTTTTCTCTAAATAATGTTTTCATATTCATGTTCCAAGAAGACTGTACTCTTAAGCTAAAGGTTTTATTATTTGAATGCTACGTATAGTTAGGAAGCCATAACTTTTAAATTCTAAACATAAAAAGGTAGGATTCGGGGAGGGTGGAGGGGGGGAGTGAATACAAATACCAAGGCTCGAACA
The DNA here is from genome assembly GCF_000455745.1 of Alligator sinensis. Taxonomy (NCBI): domain Eukaryota; kingdom Metazoa; phylum Chordata; order Crocodylia; family Alligatoridae; genus Alligator; species Alligator sinensis. Next base: position 402,891 of record NW_005842422.1, read on the forward strand.
TTCCCAGGCATAAATCGTGTAATTTAATTCTCTTAAATCTGTGAGTCAGGCCACACTTTATGTTTACAGCTGTTGTTCTGAGTGGGGAAATCTCTTGGCCCATGATAGAACAGCATCCTATTTCTTTAGTCCTGCCTAAAATATATTATCCATGGACCATAGTGGTTCCTCCCTGAAGGATACTCAAATGGAAAGCTCTGCATTCCATACATCACTCTTGCCTGGGTTAACAAAGAAAATACTTAAAGTTTAAAATGGTTTCCATACAGAATGATGAACAGGAAACTCTTTGACTGACAGTGTTGATTAAGTAGATCAGGCTAACATATTTTTTCATCTGAAAAAATAATGAGAATAAAATTGTATGTGAATCATCAAAAAACAGTAAGGGGAAACTACAGCATATCCTATGACTTTATGTGTTTTCTTCCCCACCTTTTATTATTTTTTTTTTTGGTCCATATTGAACAGCTGGTCATTGTTTAAAATAGCATCTCCTTTTTAAGTCTTTTTCACGTCAAAAGGAAGCCATCTTATCCGTCCAGTTTTCTGACATTAGAGAGGAGTAAACATTCATTTCCTAGCTATAGCCTTTATAAATTTCAGAGCTGTGAACCTTGGCATCGACAGGCTAGAACAAACTCTTCAGATGATTTTTTCCGCTTTCTTTACAAATACCATAGTAGTCTGGAATTCACCTTCTCCTTTAAGTTCATTTTATGAACCATTCCTTTTTACATTCTCCCATGTCTGGCTAAGCCAGAGCTGCTGATGTAAAGGGTGGAGATGGCAGTTATTTTTGATACCTTATCACTGGGCTGATACCAATGTCTCAAAAGAAACTTCTTAATGGCAGAGAGATCTTTGCAACTTTCTCATGTTACCAGGATTTCACATTAGCTGTTCATCCAATATGGCACCAGTACCTGCCAACATTTTTTTTCCCCCTTAAAGCCACATTTAGCCCTCAGAGAATGTTTTATGATTGCCAGTCCTCAAGCTGCTTAATCCATGCAGCATGATACATTGCCACAGCTTCACCATGCTGGAACTGGAGAAAAGAAAAATCCCTATTCAAAATGCAATGTCATCTGTTTTAATTTGCTTTTTAACTGAGCTTTAGAAACCTGTCAAATTTTAAACCCAAATGGCACACTTGGTCTCAAGCCAAGACCTTTTCCTGATAAAATGGAACAGGGAAACTTCTGTAAAAGTGGAAGTGTCTAAAAAGAATTCAGCAACAATTTTCTGTGATAACGGAGTATTAAAGGACAATAACTGAATCACCCTTCTGAACAAAACCAGTTGCAATGCATTCTTTGCCTCTGATGAAACACAACTTTGATTCCCTTCCCACCACATGATTTAACTACACCAACAGCATAGGCTTGATTTGGTATAAATTCTAGGGAACTCTGTTAAACGAATGGATTTTTACTCAATGTAGATAGCAGCACTACTCAAAGGAGAATAAAGACCAGTTATACTCAGATACATACAGTGCACAGAGACTAATTTGCACCCAGCTGACTGGGGGTCAAAAATCCTGCAAAACTCCTATTCCCACTGAGTAGTCCTACCCCATGCAAGTGTTCCTATGAACTTTATAGGACTGTGGGTGCTACACAAGACACTAACTGTACAGTAGCCAAAAAATACTGCACAGTATTGTATCACCTAAAAGACATTTGCCAGCACTACTGCACAGTAACTCTGGTTACTGCACATTTATTTAGTACTTCCTAATATAAATACTAAATAAATGCGTCATAATGACTGTGCAGTAGCATCTTGCGTAGATGCGTCCTGTTAGTGCAAATGCTGATTCTCCTGGGCCAGATTCTGATCACCTCACCCCGTCTGCCTGTTTACCCCACTAGTGATCCACTGACTTGAATGAGACTACCTGGGAGAGGATGTGACTATTGCAGGTACATCCTGAAAATATGAGTTCACTTCGCAGGATCAGACTGTACCTGAATGTCATTTCCTGACATTGGGGCATGATTCCCATGGCACATCTACATGGCTGCAGCTCATATAGGCATACCTGAGCCATCTCTTCCCTTTTGAACTCTGACAGCAGTAGTAGTTTAGTGGCTGCATACCCAAATGCAGGGCAGGATAGCTGCTTGACATTTTGCCCAGCTTCTCAGGCAGTTTCAGCTTGCACTGAGTTCCATTCTAGCGTGGTTACACTACCGCAGTACCCAGACAGGTGAGTTCAAAGCTAACTTGGGTACCCTTACATGAACTGCAGTCAGTGGTCTTGACTATAAACACACCCTGAGGTATGCTAAGGGCTCTTTCCACTGTTCTGGTAGTGTACATCAGCCGCAATTGCATCAGTACTCACTTTAAGGCCTCTCTGCTTTGAGTGATCTAGTTAAATGGCCTTAGGATAGATAAGAATTAGGCCATTGGTGTTATAGCCCTCCTCTTAGTATACTACTTTCCTTTGCTCAGGGCTCAAGACACAGCTATAAAGTAATCCTAAGCTTTTACATTTCATGCTGAGACTGAACTACAAGTAGTAGAAAATACTTTTTGATGACTGAGGTGGATTTAGATGGTATGGTTGAGCATATATATTCCTTTCTTTAAAGAAAACTTTGAACACATCCTTGGAATAGATTTTGCCACCCTTTTCAATGACAGATAGCACCATGTTTCAGTGACTGAGCTTGATTTCCACTTGCAGAGTAACATTACCACACTTTGCATGGGTGAAATCTTGGCTCCAACAGAGTCAACAGGAGTGTTGCCATTGACTTTCAAGAGCCAGAATTTCATTAATTATAAAAATTAAGGTGGCAACTTCTGATCAAGTGACTGGTTGGCAGATCGTTTGCCTGGCTATTATTCTCATGGATCACAGAGGGATGTAGGTCATAGTAATGAGTCATAAAACAAAGACTTCTCAAACTCTTGGAAAATGTAGAGCAAAAGAGTTTTGTAGTTCAGCCTTTATCATGCAGTTGGTATGGAGCTGTGTAAATGTAACCACTTAGACATCAAGCTTCATGTAATAACATGCATTCAAAATGTCATTTTATGTAGCATTTCCAACACAATTGCTGGATTCACATCCTGGACTTGTGATGTAAAGCCTTTTTTTCTCAATAGACATTTTCTTTTCCTTTTATTTTCCACAGACTGTCTACTTTCACTTGCTTCTTCCTAACTCTAGGAGTCTACTTGGCCAAACAGATTTTCTTCATGGCAATTGTCCCATTTTCCAGTGAGTAATGACAATAACTTAAAATCTTGACTTCCAAGTTGCTTTCTGTATCATTAAAAAAATGAAGTTACCTTTTTTCAGTGTAAGCAAAATCAACATTCTCACTCTGCACATGTATTTATTTTACATCTCTAGACATTGAGCAGAATTGTGTCCAGCACATGAGGAAGAAAGATGCCACCTACAGTATTCCCCAAACCATATTTTCCATTGAGGTGTTTGATTGAGGTGAGAGTTTTTTCCATTGATGTCAATGGGATTCGGCCTAGAACTCCAATAGAATCATATATAAATTGTTCCAAAAGGGAGGAATACCTGTAAATATTGGTTTTCCACAGAAATCTGAATGAGACAAACTCTCTTGGGACTCAAACTCCAGATCAGCTTAAATGTCTCGGGATTTTTCTTAGCTTTTGTGAGCATTATTTATTCCTCAAATACCATATATGTATATCTAAAACAGCACAAGACCTGGTCTTCCAGTGAAATTCATGCCATCCAGGAACCAAATTACCACAAGAAGACCATATCTTTTGTTAATGTAGCCCCATGAAGGGTCATTAAAGGCTACAAAAGTATGCAAAATCAAGTGCAGTACACAAAAGTTGTCAGTATTTCATACACAACTAATAGAATCTGCTTGTGTCCATATTAAAAGTTATACTGTTATCAGCGATTTCTTCCAGAAGGTCCAATAAAGAAAAGAGAACCCAAAGTCTCTGCTGCTGAAAATGAATACAGCTCTACTGAGATTACTCATTTATACCATATAGAACTTAGGCCTAGATGTTCAAGTCTAATGGAACTCCTCTTCTAATGAACCTGCCCAGCCTGTTTGGGAACAGGAACAACTGGATGCACAAATACAGACTGGGGAATGACTGACTAGGCTGCAATACTGCAGAGAAGGACCATAGGCTGAATCTTAGTCAGCTGTGTGCTCTTGTTGCAAAAAAAAGGCCAGTAGCATTCTGGGCTGTATTAATAGGCGTGTCACTTGCAAATCCAAGGAAGCAATCACACCCTGTTCAGAATTGGTGAGGCCCTACTGTGTCCAGTTTTGGGCCCTTCAACTCAAGAAAAATGTGGACAAATTAGAGTCCAGCAGAGGGTGACAAAAATGATTTAGAGGCCTGGGAAACATGATTTATGAGGAAAGGCTGGAAGAACTATGATTACTTAGTGTGGAGAAGAAAAGACTGAGGGAGATCTGATAACAGTCTTCAGATGCCTCAAGGGTAGTTAGATGAAGGATGGAGATAGACTATTATCTGTGGCTACAGGGGGCAGGACAAGAGGCAACAGTCTCAAATTGCAGCAGAGGAAATTAAGCTTGGATATGAGCGTGGTTAAGCATTGGAATAGGCTACCCAGAGAGGCTGTGGAATCTCCATCATGGTAAGTTTTTAAAAGCAGGTTAGATAGACACTTAACTGGGATGATTTACTTTGGGATGACTGCTTTGAACAGGGAGTTGGTAGATGGCCTTCTGAGCACCCTTGCAGCTCTACTTTACTATGATTTTATGAAAAGTTATCACAGAAAAATAGTCTTGACCAATAATGGCAATAATTATAAGAATGAAAATATATATACAGGTTCCAAATACTTTGCAAATATTAATTTGAAGTCATGGGCACCTGGTGCCATCTTAGTCAGGGGGGACACATGCCCCGTCCTGCGACCAGTCCTACCAACCGGGGACGGGGGGTCCTGCCACAGCCAATCCCGCCAACTGGGGGGGGAGGGCAATCTCACTGCCTGGGGGGGGCGACCAGTCAGGGGGTGCACCGGCGCTCTCAGGGGTGTGTGCACCCCCTACACGTCACCACTGTCTGAAGTGATGTAATATGTAGTATTCATCTTGTTAATGACCTCCATCAGCTAGGATAATACTTTCCTAAGCATGGCCCACTTGATACTTCTTTTAGTGCCTGTGCAGATACACAGGTTGTAGCTGTATTGGTCTACAGGCAAAAGGAATCAGAACTCTTGGCAGAGGTGATATTTTTTTTTATTAGACCAACTAGAAATTTGCAACAACAGAAAAAATTATTTGCAAGCTTTCAGGCGCGCACACACCCTTCTTCAGGCATAGAAGATTGCAAAGATTGCAAAATTTCTCCTAGATGGAAATGAGAATTCATATTTCACAGAAGAGCTGAAAGTATGGTAAGATCTCCTGGTTGGAATTGTTCATTTTGTTCATTTCATTAGATTCAGATGAAAGTTGGAACAGTCTTTTTACCTCAAAGCTGTCTAGTGGCAAGCAGGATGTAGAATTATGTTTCCTTCTGGTTATGATGTTTCATATTTCACAGGAGAGTGGGGAAATGGAATGTCCTCTTTGCATGTGTTTGTGTTTATGGGTAAAGGGATGGTATTCAAGGGATGATAGTATCTTCCTAGATATGAAAGGTGAGCTTGAGCTTTGCTTTGGACTTGTTCCAAGATTATTCCTAGTTGACCCAGTTGTAAATGGGACAAGGTTATTTGAGCAGGGAAATCAAATGGTGCTACATACATTCCTCTCTCTTGTGTCACTGACTACAGAAATGGTCATATCTTAACCATGGTAGCTCAATGGGCCATGAAGGCTCAAGTGGAGCTTCGACCTATATCAGGGATGCCAAACTCATCAGGCGTATGAGGTAGATGAGTAGTGTGAGACCTGTCTGTGGGCCAGGTTGGGCTCTCAGACTGGCAGTGTGCACCAAGTCTAGCATGAGGGGTGGTCCAGCACAGACACTTTGTGCAGTGCATGCTCTGAGCCTGTGTACCACATGCAGTATGCAGGTCCAGTTGGAGATCCATGGACTCACTGAGGGCTAAGTGATAGGGCACCCCTGACCTATATAAATAATTTTAATAACAATTTTGGTAATTATATGTTAACTTTTGGTTTTATTTCTGCAATAATTGATCCAGGAAACCTAGGTGAAAATATAAGCATATGTGTAATGTCACAGAGGTTAACAGAACCCCTCACATACTTAAAATTCAGTATGCACTTAAGTCTTTTGCTGATTAGGAGCCATCATTACAGACAATAAGTCTGATCCTCATTAAATTTGATATAAGTTTTCCTTGACTGAGTGCTGCAAGCTGAGATCTTTCCTCCTAATTTCAGATACAGCATTTTTCTCTCTTATTGTCTTGTGAGGCAGAGCCAGGATTGGACTAGCTGTTACTGCTGCTGTTACTCTTTC
>NW_005842422.1:409371-409875 GCF_000455745.1 Alligator sinensis
TCTCATATTCACATAATGAGGACAAATTGGAGCAACACCATTTGGGCTGAAATAAATGCTGCAAAACAACATCAGACCTTCCTTGAAGCCCGTTTTGGCCCACTGTGGTGATAGGATATATCCGCGAAGTTTGGCACTGGTCACAAACTGCCCCAGTAATGGTATTTTGATCCAGGTGCTTCACCTGGGTCCCTTTCTATTGCCCAGGCATCTGAATTACTGAAAAATACTACACCAAAATAATTATTTCTGACCCCTTGTAAGGTGCAAGGATGATTAATTCCACACTGTCCTTCTGGAGTGAGTCAGCACTGCTCTTACTCAATTTGTTTTCATACATGTTTTTCTTCTTTTAGGTAATGGGAATCTCATGTTTTCTCCCTTCTCACACTTAGCCTCAAACTCTACAGCCAGGCAGTATTTGGAAACTTAATCATTTCTCTAATGCTGAGGAAATTTATTGGAAGGAAGGAAGGAAGAAAGAAAGAAAGGAAGAGGGAAAGA
>NW_005842422.1:409885-411833 GCF_000455745.1 Alligator sinensis
AGAGAAAATGAAGTCTAAACATAAGCAAAGCAAAATGTGCCAACAAAACAAGAGCAAGTGAGTTGTTATGGACCAGATCCTCAGCTATCGTGGTTCCATTCACTTCAGTTTATATCCTCGTTGAACCCACCTTTACAAACCTAGAACTATAACAGTAAATATTATTCTGCAACGTTTGGATTTAATTTGTACCTGAGCAATAGATAAATGCTACTTTTTAAATAGATTTCTATGTCTTGTCATAATTCCTCAACAATGTTTTATCTTCTCTGTATGAGAATGACATCTTACTCAGGTAGCAAATCTATTTCCTAGTCTAGGGCCCTGTGGAGCTCCATGACACCAGTAATCCACATCATCTGTGTAAAAGAAGCAAGAGGTCCTTCAGACTGTTCAGCACAGCGGGTCCAAGGCCCTAGGAGTCTCTTGAGATGGCTCGGGCTTCCCCCCCACAGGACCCCCCCCTGGAGCCGTGAGTTACCCAGGGAAAAGGGGCTTTTCCACAGGGGAGGGAATGCCCCAGCCAGGCCTTCCTGGGTAGGTTATTTTGGATGTGTGTCCCTGCCAGGGCCCCAGTATCTGCCTGCAGCACTGGGGGCTTAAGGAATTAAGTTTAGTTTGAGGCTGATTCATCTTATATTTTGTGAGAGAGCGCTTTACATTTTGTAATATTGTGCCCTATATTTTGTGTACTTCTATATTTGTGTATTGGTAGTTTAATAGAGTCCATTACCCTGCCTGGGACATCCGTTGGGATCCCTTGTTATCACTTACCTGTGTTTACCTGTCATTTACCTGAAACCCTGGTGGTGGTGACCCATTGCAGAGAATAAGGTTTATAATATATATTATACTGTTATACATATATATCTGTACATATGTTTATATTTATGTTTATTTGTATCCATTTATGTAAATAATAATACATTTGTATATAGTTAAGTTCCAGTGCTCCTTTGGGACAGAGGGAGACAGAGTAGTCTGCAGTTTCGTCCACAGCTCACATGCCAGCCAACAATCCCCTTCAATTGGCGAAGGGAGCACTTACCCATGTACACCCAGGCTACAGAGTGAACTTTTGTTTGAAAGGAGAAATAAGCTTTAGCTATTGCTCTGTTTCACTTGAATTTTGAAGAGGGAGAAGGGGGTTCCTCCAAGAAAAATAGACGTAACTATAGGAAGTCCATCATTACCTTGGTATACAGTATAGTGAGAGTATACCAGAAAACTCAAACATTTCTTGAGACTAGTGATGGCCACAATAAATATGTTTGTTTAAAAAAAAAAGAGGCAAGGAAGACACGCATGCCTGACAATGAAGTACAGCCAGTTTGTGCCTAACACACTAGCAAAATTGTTTCAGAACAGCTCATCCATGGGCAAATATGACCCTTATAATATTGGCAAGGTCAGTGAAATCTCCAGTGATGTGCTGAGTAAGGGGTTGGCTGGTTCAATTAAAGATGTTTGTGGTGGGCTGCTTTCCCAGTACTTAGCTTATTTAAGATTTCAAATAAAAATATGGGATGGAGGATATTGTAGGTAATGTCCTTCTTCGTTATGTTCTCGACACAATTCTGCTCAGTATCTAGAGCTATGAAATAAATACACATGCAGAGTGAAAATAATGATTTTGCATACACTGAAAAAGGTAACTTTACTTCTTTAATGCTAGAGAAAGCAACTTGGAAGTCAAGATTTTAAAAGTTATTGTCATTACTCACTGAAAAGTGGGACAATAGCCATAAAGAAACATTGTTTGGCCAAGTAGACTCCTTGAGTTAGGAAGAAGCAAGTAGACAGGCTGTGGAAAATAAAAGGAAAAGCTTTAGATTGGGACCTAAAACTACCCATATTGCCCTCAAAATATGCACATAACTTCTTGTGACCTTAACTGGAAACAATGTACAGGACAAGCCTGCTGATGAATTATGCCCAGTCATTGTTT
>NW_005842422.1:411843-435496 GCF_000455745.1 Alligator sinensis
CATTGTTTCCCACCAGGCAAGCTTGAGAAGACAGGATCAGGGAGGTAGCAAGGTCCACTAAGCAGAAATCTGGGGAGTCAGAAATATCCTGAGTTCTAGTCCCAGCTGACCCACTGATTCATCATGTGACCTTGGGCAAGTCTTTTGACCTCCTGGTGCCTCAGTCCCCCAGCTGGAAACTGGATGAAAAACAGCAGGACACCACTGAACACCAGATGCTGCATCTGAGCTGAGCTTTCTTGGGTAAATAAGTTACCCTAAAAAATAACACGCTCTTTGGAAAAGAACAATGACTGTCATAAGGTCATGCCTCTAATTATAAGATGAATCTATCTAAGCTCGTTTCCTCCCCCACACACCCCTGCCTTCATCCACACACACGTGTATTAGCACTGATCTAATCAATAAGCAACCCAAATCTGCTTTCTTCCAGATATTTATAAATGTCTCTCCTGCTGTGACTCCTGCATCTGCTTCCTCCAACACAGCAGTCTGCTGAGATGAACCCAGTCATGACTCACTACATTTTCCCAGGCTCAGCCAAAGCAAATGACTGAGGCTAAGTACAGACAGTCAAACAGCCTGAGGCGGAATCAATCCAATCTTTGCAGGTTCCTGTAGCTGCGCAGACTGAACTGATAATGAACTGAACTCGCACTCAATTTTCACTTGGAGTCCAGCCAAGCTAAGCAGGGGCCACCCCTGATTTGTTGCCCAGTGCACTCCCCCAACTCCCTGCTATCACCCTGCAGGAGGGGATGGAGCCTCTGTCCAGCCCCTAGTGGTGGCTCAAGCTAGGCCCATGGTGAGGGGAGGAGCAGGGGCACACCCAGAAGTGCCAGCAGCATATCTCCTGGCACCCCTACTCCCCAGGCAGCGGTCTCAGGGAGGACATCAGCACTCCTGCCTGCCCCACCTTCCCGTCACCTAAGCAGGGAATGCTGGCTGTCAGAGGGTGCAGCAGCGCTCTCAGGGGTTGCATGTGCACCCCCATGCACCCCTACATGTCTCCACTGGAGAGGAGCCCCATGCCTCAGGGAGCTTCCCCTGGCCCTTGGTCCCACAGCTTGGGACTGCCCTGCCTGAGGGAGCCTAGGGGAATCCCTCCTCCCACATGCAGCTGGGTGGCTTGGCTATACCATTGCCACAGGAGGGAGGAGGAGGAATCCCCTGGGTAAGTCCCACACCCATGCAGCCAGGTGTGGAGGTACAGGGGGGAACCCCAAGCCTCAGGGGGATTCCCTTAGCCTGCCAGGAAAGCCAAGGGGAATACACCCCCCACCACCTGTGGCAGTGGCAGAGCCAAGCCACCCAGCCACACAGGGGAGAGGGAGATTTCCACTTGGATCTCCATGGCAGGGCAGCCCTGGGCTGGGGGAAGCCCCACAAGGCACGGGGCTCCCCCTATACCCCATGCCTGGTTGCACGGCCAGGCACCTGGCCTGGGGTAATGCTCTCCCTCTCCCACCTACAGCAGCAATGGAGCCAAACCACCCGGCTATGCCAGGGGAGAGGGAGGGTGTGATTCCCCTTGGCTCCTCAAGTAAGGTCAACCCCAGGCTAAGGGAATCCCCCTGAGATGTGGGGCTCTCCCTGTGCCCAACACCTGGCTGCGCAGACTGGCATCTGGTCCAGGTGAATCCTTCCTCCCTCCCACCTGCCACAATGGTGCAGCCAAGCCACCCAACCACATGACAGAGGAGGAGGGGGCAAGGATCCCCTCAGCTCCCCGTGGCAGCACAGTCCTGAGCTCAGTGACTGGGGCTGAGGCAGGGGTGCCCTGTTTCCCTACCTCCCCACTCCCACTGCCCCACAGGGCTGACAGGTGCAGGCAGGACACCAGCTGGGGAGTAGAGGCAGAGGCTTTGCTGCCTCAGCTCTGTGACATCCCAACGGTGGGGCCAGCTAGGCACTGGGCTGGAGCAGCAGAGTGTGAGCTGTGTTTTATCAGTCCATCCTGTGATGTGGGGGTTTCCAGCGGTGGGGAACTGTAAAGCATCCTGGGATGCTGGAGGACTGCAAGGTAACTTGAGTTGGGAAGGGATCTGGGACACAAGTTCAATAGATCAGTTTAACCTAAATCAGTTAAATCTAATACTACACCCATCCAGGTCTATTTTAAACTGGGTATGGCTATTTTGAAGATGCTCTATGTACACTGAACTTCTGTACTGTTGCAAGTATAAACCAGGTTCCAATCACTTATGCCAGTTTATGTGTAATTTCTGTCCCTAGCCAGAGACATATGACAAGGGCAAAAGCAAAGGATTTCATAATTGGAAAAGCGATGTTTTGAGAAAACACAACATGATTTAGTGACAATTCATGAGATTTCCTTCAAGCTAGAACTGTTTTTTACCTTGCAGAATTCCCTGACTAAGCCCAAGCCTTATAAAAACAAATAAAACCAAACAGTATATAAGATACCTTTTTGCACCTCTCCAGTTATGTGATCTGAGCCTCCCTTCAGGCCAATTGCCTGTTGTTATTAGTAAGGTGATTTATAAGTCACCCTCCACAGGTATCTGACAGCTGTATAAACAATACACTGACCAACGAAACAAAGCATCATCTTAGATTGAAAATATTTTAAGAAGCAGTAGCTTTTTAAATAAATATTCTAAGGACGACTTCAAGAATACTCAGAAGAATCCATGAAGGGCCCCCATCAGGTTCTAGCTGAATGAGAAAGCCAACCTTATGTAAGAAAAATCAGCTTTATTGTTATTTGTTTTATACTTATTTGTTTGCACATTTTGAAGCCCATAAGGTCTGTAGTGATCAGCTACTCTAACCTGCATGGTTCTGGCCTTAGAATTACTCCCATAATTCTTGCATCGAGCACAGTGGATAGGTGTTAGATTGTTAACTGGGACAGCCAATCTTAATCATACTGTAAACATTTGCATTAATCATTTTTTCCAAAGACTTGATCCAGAGCTATATGAAGTTGACTGAGAGACTCCCGTGGACTTCAAGGGGCCTTTAATTCAGCTCTGTGTGCAGTACAAGGTCACAAAAGACCACACAATTTGAGTCCAGAGGATCAAGGAGGAAAATGAATTTCTAAGCCAATAATGCCCTGTCATGAGCTAATATGAGGAAGGGGCTTTATCGCTAAAGATCCTCAGACAATTGCAATTGTTGCAATAACATTTAGGTAGGTCTCTCAGATAGCACTCACCTAAACCTGTACAATACAAGTGAAAACGCCCACCTGCTGATTTCCTAGTTGTATATACACCTACTGTTTTTCCACTGATCACTTGAATAAACTTAAGTTCTACTAGCACATATTCCAGGAGCTTTCCATTTCCAATAACTGCCTTCTAATGCAATTTCAATCCATAAAAGAAAAAAGGAGAAGGAAAAAAGCAGTGGAAAAAAAATGAAGAAAAAAATCCATACGACAAAAGTAATATATGCATGCATATGTGCATCCAGTACATAGAACCTGTATTGCCTGGTCTTGTGTCATATATCTTCATAAATAAGAGAGAGAGATGGGGTAATTCATTCATGGCAGTACACTATTCTTCGTGGTTACCCTGACTCATCCCACTCATATAAAAGAAATGTCAGAATGCAGTTCAGCCATCATATATTAAGATTTGTGTGTGGATGTATGCACACAGACATACAAACACACCAGAGTAAGTTACATATTCATACAATATTCAATAGACACAGAATAGACCTTCAACTGGTGTAAATCAGTGTAGCTGAATTGAAGTCAGTGGAGTTATTGTCAGTGTATAGTAGCTGGAAATCTAAACTTATACTTTTAGCACCCCCAGACAAATCTATTGGTTTCTGTGGCCTTTCTTCAAAATAAGTGTCAAGACCCCTTGGTCAGTGGTATATGAGGAATCTAGCAATTCTTTTGTTGTAGTAGTTAAAGAAACCTAATGTTTTCCAGTTGGCATGTCTGCACGCTTCTGGTATTTAGCTGTGAGCAAATAACATTTTAACTATATAAAAAGAGTTTGATGAGGTAATATAAAGTATAACTGCGGCGCCCAATATAGTCCCCCAGGTCCATAATATGTATTTTAAAGTGTTCCAAAATAGTAAATGGGTTTTTTACACAATAGATTATAATGGCTCTGAAAAAATCCACATAATTTCCTGAGTTAATTTTGAGGATTTCATTAATAATAGAGGGGTTTTTTTTTTTAAAAGTCCCAGAAATATTTTCCCCCCTAAATTTACAGCTGAATATAATGGATGCTGGATGCTTCTCCAAGATCATTTTTTTGGTAATATTCTGAGAATATAAATAAAAGGCAACTAAACCATAACAAGTAAACAGCTAGCATCACATGAGGAGTCAAGTGGTTAGACGCAGCTACCATAGAGCACCCATTTACAGAACGTGGAGGCTATGGGTTTCCTTTCCATTGCTTCTCTTCAGTCTACCCCCTCATAGGAGGCAAACACAGTAGATCTGCTGTAATTTAGATCTGTCATGACAAGCTGACATGAAGATTTCTCTCAATGAAATCTGCACCAGGACAAGACTGTCAATGGGGTCATAATTAGGCCACAACCTCTATAGAGATTCTGCCCTGATGTAAAATAGGGCTTGTATTTCATGCTTCACTGCATTTTTTTTTTATTTTGCCTGTGTTATTAAACTAAGCTAAAACTGCCTAAGATGTGCTTTAAACCACTGGAGTCTCTGCACAAAGGATATGTAACAATATGATGATGCTAAAAAGGATGCAGCCATATCATTCCAACACCATGAGTTAGGCCCCCAAAATCATCATATCCTTCCAAATAGAAAACATTCTGGGTTCTGTCTTTTTGCTTTCTGGGTTTTGTGCCTTTGTTTCTCAGCTTTCCTCTGTAGCTATGAAGGTTGGAAACCAATTTATTTTTTAAAATGAAAGCTAAGATTCTCAAGACTCCAGATGCTGGAGCTTGAAACAAATCTAAAGCGTGTCTACATCACCTCTGAACCACAGAGAGTGCCACAGAAAAGTACACCATTGCACCATTTCCATTGTCTTTGTCTTAGTCCCCCAAACCTATGCAACATGGTTCTATTAGAGTGAGGCCCTCCCAGAACAGCAAGCTTATTGATGAATACCCACCATACATCTGCTTTGGCAGGTGGAGCATGCAGAGTCTGGGCAGCGTGCTTCATTACACTGTCTGGCAGTAGTAACAGACAAATGTCACGGGTCCACAATAAATGCACCCATTTCAATTAACAATGTTGCAATACATGTCCTATTTCCTGCTTTCCAACATGCAGTGAAAATGTATGTTGCCCTGATCTTGAATTGCCCTGATCTTCATTATCCCAAGTCATTCAGTGCCTGCCGTGGATAATCAAGCTATACTATGCTATATCAAGCATATTTTTTATTTCACTGCTATTGCTAAATTTACTTTGATGATCATTAAAGTATGCATATACATATAAGCGGATACATATTTTGGGTGCTGCTTAGTCAAGGTTTTCTCCCTGGAGCAATGATTCACATGGAGAGTAAAGCTAAGCTGTAATTTTAAACAAATGGAATATCCCTTGTATAGTGCTGAAAGAATGGGGTGCTGGTCCTCCTGTAGCCTTTTAACCATGAAACATGCACCACAAAATGTTACTTGTGGCAAACAAAGAAAGAAGAATTCCTTTCATAAAATTTAATGAGTGTAATGTTTCTACTTTTTATAGGCCATAGGGTGTGAAAAACAGCTCAGTTTTAGCCCTGGTGACATTTTCATATAGGTGGAAGTAAAAATACAAGGATTTGACATCTTGACATGAAAGGGAACAGTATTATGTTGCAAGGGTACTATATACAAGTTTGCAATGAAAGCATAACATCTGATTCTAGTTCTAGACGCATGTGGCTACATGTAGAAAAATTTGGATGCAATTTTCCCTTTTAGCTGCTAGCACAAAACACTGTGATTTGAACATGAGGAGGATTCTGGGCTGCAATTATAGTGTGTAAAAATTTAAATTATTGTAAAAGCATGAAAATCATACAGTCTTTCTACATGATGCTGAATCATGCTAGTAAAAAAATCAGTGGTCTGATTAATCTCTGCCTTCTTTCAGTTTAATGTCAGCCCATTTGCATTGTAATTAGTCATAAGTGATAGAAATCACAGCTGAGAAACACTGGTTATCAATGCTAAAAAGGAAACAGAATTTTGGTTCTGCATACGATTCTGCCATTTCAAAACTGATTTTCATTCTAATTAAAACAAAAGGATGACATTTTGAAATGTATCTCAGAACAGAAATGATAAAAAAAATCCATTCATGAATATTGAAATAGTAAATGAATAGTTTCATTTACATAGTAAAGAAACACTGTATCTCACTAATTTTGAAACATTTTGATGTAGAATATGTGTGTGTGTGTGTATGAAATAACAGATGTAAATGTAACATGATATTACAATAAGTAATATAATTTAAGCATTGAAACAAACTGAATGGCTATAATGAGGTTGAAATAAATATCAAAATGAAATTAGAATATTCCCTTTAATACTTTGCCATTAAAAATTTCACCAAATCAACTTTCCCACAAAACAGTTTTAAATCAAAATCATACTGCCATAGAAAACTGGTCTGTTGAAAGTGATTTGACTAGCTCTACACTGAATTAATACGGTGGTGAATCAGGCCTCCTGATTTTGCCTCTTATTTGTGCTTCCTTTTCCCCAGTTAAGTCTCTGATTCAGCAAAGTTCTTAAGCATATTCTTAAACTTAACTATATGGCTTATCCCATGCCTATTTGGCAAAGCTTTGCAGAAAATACTTAAAGTAAGGCACATGCTTGGCTGTTGTTCTGAACTAATGTCACTGTGTATGTTACAGGACTCAAACTTGAAGTGCTTTCCCAGACAAAAGTCTCTAGGGAAGTCAGATAGAGTTTTGCCAAAAAAAAAAGACTGAAGAACTGAGGACATACAGTGTTTTAAACAGATTTGAAGAAGCAGGCTGAAATTCTGACTCCATTAGAGTCAAAGGCAAAATTTGCTGACTTCAGTGGGGCAGGATTTCACTCCCAGTGCATACAGCAATGTGTAACTTCTTATCTCCATGGGCACATAGCAAGGTAGCAGTAAAGTGTGGAGCGCCTGTTCCATAGAAACAGTTGGTAGTTATGCTGGGTACTGCTACCCTACTTTTATCCCTTCTCTGGGCTCCACTTACATTCTTTCTACCACTCCCAGCATCTGCAATGAATTTCCCCAGCTATGGTATTAGTGTAGACTACCCTCAATGTCTTTCCTAAGCTCCAGTGAGGATGGGTAGGCATGGCAGTCTACCTCCCCAAGGGTCATTTTGATGTTCTTGTTGAAATACTTACTTAACGCACCAGAGGGAATATTTTTTTAACCACTGTGGAGCTTAATATCTATGACCACAGGAAAAAAAAAAAGGAATCTCTCTCACAGTTGAATGACAAGGCAGTTTCTGATACTTGCCAAGAACAGACATAAATCTTGGTGTGAAGCCAGCTGCTGTATCTCAAGAATACACTGTCCTCCTTGTCTGATGTCAGAAACTGAGCTATCACTCTTCTAGAAAAATACACCAGCCCAAATCAGGACCTTAGGGATAACCTAAAGCCAATCTTACTAGGATTCCTCTGATGTCATTGGCTGTTGCCTGATTGCTTTATTTAGGCATCAAGCTGGGGACTTGGGACTGAGGTACTGGAAAGGGGCCAGGGAAGCAGATAGCACAGAAGGTCTGGGCCTGATGTGAAACCTATAGAAGTAAGTAGGAGTCTGTTAGAAAACTTTGGATCAGACCCTGAATGTGTTGTTTCAGTAGAGACCTCTGAAAGATATATAGAGAGTCTATTTATGTAGAGTCATTGGAGGCAGAAGGTAAACAGCACGGGATCTGAGGCATTTTGCAATCATGCAACATTAGCCGTCATGTCTTTGCACTTGAACCATAAAGCTTTATTACCAACATTTTTCCCAGATTGGAAGAATGTAGAGCATGAGATAATATCCATTCTCAGATTTTGCAGTGTCTGCATTTTACCATTGTGGTTAAAACTTTACATGTCGTTCACTGCAATAGAACGAATCCTAGATTTTTTTTTACACTGTTTTTGGAAGAGAGGACCTTTAAATGACTATTGCCACTTCGTAACATCCCACTGCAGACACTTCCTTAGCCTGACGAAGGGTATCTGTATCCAAAAGCTTGCAAAGAGGAATGTTTCCAATTGAGTTGGTCTAATAAAAGATATCAGCTTTACCCAAAGAACCTTGTCTGCCTATTGCCACTTCAGCACTTTAGACAAGTCTTTCTCCTCTGTTCTGGTCCTGTTCACATAGATCCTTATACCAACCTGAGCACCTTCCTGTAATGCATTAAGTGCCATCACATAGCTAACATCTTCTCTCACTCCCTTTCCCTCCCATCCTCTACCCAGGGAGTAAATTGGATGTCCAAGGTAGTGCTTTGTTTTGAGTTCTGCTTCTGGACTGGTTTTTATACATATGTGCTGCTCTGTGCTTCTGGTAAAGAATATAAAGTTGAAGGGGGTTCACACCTGCACTTGGCTCAGAAGGGATTTTGGGATGGCCCTTCATTTTGGTGGAAGTTTATTCCAGGCTTATGGGAGAGCTTGTTTGTTCAAAAGTAATGATATTTATGTTCTCAAAGAGCTTTGTCTCTAGTCACGTATATGGTAAGTTGTTCACTCCCTTTAAGAGTAGGGCTGGGTCAGCAATTCTCTGTTCTAACACGTTTCTAAGGGAATTATGACTTTGCTTCCTTCACACCCATGCTTACATTATATTTCCATTTCTATAATTATGCCTAAAAATGAAGGCTTGATCCTATGCCGATACTAGGCAATTGCTAAGCTCCTATTGACTTCAGTGATGCAGGATTTGGCCCACATGTTTTAAAAATATGACAACAGAATTGTATCCAGCTCCTAATTCTCTCACTGCTCCAATTCCTTGCCACAAATTGGCCAGTTTTCAGTTTGATCTTATTTTCTACATCAAAAACAAGGCTGCATTCTTGGCGTTCCATTTTCAGGTTGTGAAATCCTGATACAAAAGACAAAAGGATACTTATGTGTGTTTGGTTCTGGCTCCTTTCTTTCATCTATCTTGCCAGATACCCACCCTGTTCTTTCCTAGTACCTTTCTTCCCCAAAGGGTGAGACCTGGGGTTTTGCACTGACTAGACTGTGTCATCAGCTCTATTAGATTGTTGTCACCTAGCTTGTTATGACAAGCTTTGGCCTTGAACAATGGCTGGCATGAAGCACACTGGCTATATGACCAGACTGAAGCAAGGCTGCATAAATGATTACATATCAAGGCACCAATGAGTCTAGGAAACTATATTTAAATACTTATATTTTATATTTAAATACATTTAAATAATAAATATTTTCAGTAACCTGAAAGGAGATCTCAGGACACCAGTCCACCAAAAATAATTCCAATAAACCTTTCTATCAGTGAAAACACATTCTAATAAAAAAAGGATTTTATCAAAATTGTTTATCTAGCTCAGAAAAATACATGTATTTGGGGGTTTGCAACTAAAAAAAAGTTTTGGTTTGGAGTTTTTACATGAAAAGTCAAAATTTGCCACAGGGAAAACAAGAAACCATTTTCAATCCAGCTCTGTTACTGTCATATACTATAATACTGAGATGCAGAGGGAAGTCATTAGCCTGGATTCTGGGACTGTCCCCCCACAAGTGCAGACGTTTGTTACCCCAGGGTCAAGAAGCAGCAGCACACCTTGTGCCGCTGCTACTTCTCCCCAGGGAACACTTGTGCCACGTGTGCTGTGGTACATGGCAGATTACCCCAGGTGGGGCAGGGGATGCTGGGGCCAGCAGCTGTGATGGTCCCAGCAGCCTTACCTGGGGTCCTGGGGGCTGGAGAAGCTGCAGCCGGGGTGCTCCTGCAGCTGGGAACCTGACCAGCTGCCAGAGTGTGGGTCTGGCCATATGCACCACCCGCTATTTCTCTGCACCAGTTATTTTGACCCTGGGATCTCCCAGGGTCAAAAAACACCCCTACACTGCAAGGTAGTGGCATGGAGAATGCCTGAATGTGCAGTGTGTGGTGCTGCAGACAGGGCTGCACCACATATCGCACAGCTTCACTCATCTGGATGCGGCCTGGGAGATACAGATTAAGACCCTGCTTCATCATACATTTCCTCTGAGACTTTAAGCAATGGGAGTTAGGCACCTACATGTTTTTAAACCTCTGGTTCTCAGTCACTCTATGCCACAGTTTCCCCACTCTGTAAAATACAGATTATAGTGCTTCCTTACCTCCCAAGACTGCTGCAAGGACAAAAACATCACAAGTTGTCAGAAACTTGGATATTTTCTCTCATTTTCATGATTCAGATACTTAGAGCATTAGGAACCATATGAATACATAAGATAGCTGATTAGCACAATACAAAGAGATAAGTTAGTCATGTCAATCACTGGGTCATGAAAAAAAAGCAAGTGCAGGCCCCAATGCCCAAAGACCAATCATAGTTGATACTTGAAACTACAGAGATTTCCCATGTGATTATTCTAGCTACTTTCAGGTTTATTATTTGTTCTAATTAGATTTTATTATGTGCGTGTGGCTTTGTGTCATTTTTACTGTTGTATTTTAAAGCACCTTGAAAAGTGTAAAAGGTGCTCTATAATTCAATTAATAGCAGTGGTAGTCATAATAATAGCATCATTATTTTGGTGGAACTGGTGATTAATCTGTAAATATATTAGAAAGAGATTAGCCTTTAAATGCTTAATGTTTGTTCTTACTAACCACATTTGGTCATGTTGGTCCTTGTTCAATAATACATTTTGTGAAGAGAATGTTCAAACCTACACCTAAGGAGGTTATATCCTTAAGAACATTCATGAGTCAGAATTTCCTGGAACTATAGTACATGGGCTTTTTTTTTCCTTTTTGAAAAACATATAACATAAGCATTACAAGAATAAAAAAAATTATATTAATTGAAGGAAGACTCCAGAAGGTGGCTTCAAAAAGGAGAAACTGTTTATTAAAAATACTATGCATGAATCTGTTTACAGAGCCACCGTGTCCCCACATTTGAAATATGTTCCAGATTTCTTAAAATACTGAAGTAATTCTCTGGTAATCACCTGGCATGTTGGGCCATTCTCAGACTGTGGAGAACTTCATAGGAAAAATTGATAATGAACATATATAATTTCTTTCCTTGTGGAATGTTCTGTTGGAGAATTACTTGGAAGGGCATTTTGTCAAATTAAAAATAAAATAAAATAGAATAAAATAAAATAATATATTCTTTTTGCATCTATTGCACATGCTTCGTGGAAAAAACGTTAGCAACCAGTGCATAGTTAGTATCATGTGCAACCATATTAGCATGTTAATGTGCATAATTATGTTCCAGAACTACATAATTTTACTAAATAGTTCACCAAAGCTGAAGATGCTGCTAAGATGATGTTCATACCAAGTGAAGTGATGCCTAAGGAATTCTCTTTTTCTCTGAGAACTCAGCGGAGCAATTCCGTCACTCGTGGGACAACATTCCTAATGGATTTGTGCTTGTCTGAGCCACAAAGTAAGTTCTCGTTCCTTCCTTTCCTTCATCTTAATGGCAAAACATGGTTCTCTTATTTGTATAATGCTTTATACACAGCGAGGCCTGCTCCCTCAGTGGGGACAAAGACGATAATTCAGTCTTGAAGTTCTGCTGATGTCATAAACATTTGTGACATCATTGAGACCTTCTCTGAATGTGGCTTTGTGTTCTATCCGTTGTCATGGATTATTATAGTTGTGCAAACTATATCTAGGAAGTAATAATTAACCCTTTTCTTTCCCAACACGTCAGGTGGAAGTTTCCAGATGGAGAGATGAGGAGGATAAACCAGACTGATGTAAAATTTCCAACACATTGATTTTAAAACTACTCAGATTATCAGATTTTATGGAAGTATTCATGTTCCAGTGACTTAGGCCTTAACAATGTCATGACATAGCTTCTTTAAATCTGCTTGTAGAAATTAAAGCAGTTTTTTGACAAGAAAGATTTCCCAGGCTATAAATACCTGGCACATTATCACTAACTCAGACAAAGTTTACCTGAGATAACAGCTACAAGTGAAGGAAAGAAAATAGGCAAAGCTATAAAAACAGATTAGTGCTCCAAACCATTCCATCTTACAGCTCACCTTATTGCTGATCCCTGAAATGTATGACATACTTACTATCCTAGATTGTCAAATTCTTTCATAGCAGGGATCTAGCCAATATTTATTTTTTCAATGTATCAAGCTAAAAACCTGGTTCTCGACCTACCCAACACTAGGCAAAATTCTAATCTTATATAGACGCTGGAGGAAATATGGAGAGAGTTGGTAAAAAATTTTGATCAACATCTTTAAATAAGTTTAAAACATAGCCTACTGACTGAAACAAAGATGATTCAAAATTAACTCATGATATATTCTAAATTGAATGCTTTGTTTCACTTCACTACACAGACTTTTTTAAGGTTCTTAATCAGGAAAACCATTGTGTTACATTTCTTAATGATTTTCTCTCCTTTTCAGTGGGAGAAATTACAAAAAGAGAAAAAAATATTCACTGACCCACCTACCTCCCCACAAAAACTGTTAACAAATAGAAAGGAAAAATTATAGTGAAATATTTTCATTACTTATAAAAACAAAATTCTGCAGGTTTGAATTGATCCCCCCAAAAGTCATTATTTTCAAACAAAACAAAATGAATTTTGATCTTCAAACACATACTTAATATTTGGCTTTGCATGTTTGGATTTCCCCGATTTTTAGTCGCCCTTCATAACCTGAATTAAGTTCCTTCAGATCTATTCTGTTCTTCAGAAATCTGATATCTGATTTGTGTTATAATGTGCTTCACCATTAGGTAGGGACCAGTCATTTATAATGAAAATAAAATTGTCATAGTTTGTTTTCTTTTTTTATTCTGATAGCAAGTAGGTTAGGATGATCTCAAATGTATTCATCATTCCAAAAAGGTTGGCTGAACAGTTTCTGCAAATAACATAGGGTGTGAAGTTTATTGCAAGCATTCAATGCCTGAAATTTGAGCTTTGTCAGTTAGTTTCCATTGGACACAGAGGCCAGGCGCTGTTTTTCTATTCCCTGCTTGCAGAGGAATAATTCTTGGGAGTCAGACTACATGAGCATCTACTCATAGTTTCACATTCAAAATTAACCTTTTTCTAAATATTCTTTGCTGCTTGCTCACTCTCTCTCTGAATATTTGGGCCAGTAAGCTCATTTTCCATGATAGTTACAGAGAGTAGATATAGAAGAAATGCAAGCATTCAAAGTGAGTTCACTTCCAATGTGGAATTCATGAAAAAATATATATCTTGCACAATTTGCTATTCAGCATGAAGAACCCAACTCTTTCCCAGTCTTCTACTCCAGTGGCAGCCAAGTCAGATGAAATGCATTCCAAACCTTTCAGGATTTGGCCCTAACCTCTGGACATGTGTACTTTTTGTTTTTTGTGGTTTTTTTTTTTAGGAGTTACAGTAGTATTCCAGTGATAACGTCTCCTCCCAGGCTCCAGTGAGGATGTCTCTAAAAACAGCAGTGGTCTCTGAAGTGCACGGTGAGTATCTTATTGCAGTATCTAAAGTGCCTCGTAAGTGAATGCAGTTGCCTTATTTGTTAAAGGCGGTGCCAGAAATATTAATAGATTTCAGATACTTTCCCTGGATGGTGGCAGAAAATTCTGTTTCAAATCTATCCAACAAAGCAGTCAGACACAGGAATGTCCGGATTTTTTTTTTAATTTCAACCCTAGAGTTTCCTTGCTTTCACCTCTGCCTTTTTTGTCTGTGTAAATCAAAATCATGCGACTACTACACTATCTCCACTCATAGTTATATATATATCTATATAGATATAGATATATATAGAGATATATAGAGATATCTATATCTATATTGATATAGATATAGATATAAAATCTCAGAACCTATTTATATATAATCCACACAGTCACTAAAATATATCTATATTATATATGTTTAAAAACATATATATTTATATATGTTTAAAAACATATATATAAGCCTGGTGAGTATTGTACACTAATACCACAGCAGCATATGCCAACAGGCACCAAAAAGGGGTATAAGGTATTTACCATTATGAAGTTTCTAACAGCTAAATGCCTAAAAGATAAAAACATGAAAGTGGATGGGGGTGTAATCAGGATAACCTCACAGAGGATGCCTGTAAATCTCTGAGGAGTAAGGCAGAGCAGCAGAGCAAAAGCAGCAAAGAAGTGACTTTCTCTGAACAGGAATGAGAGTCAGCTGGAGCCCTGTGTGCAGTGCTAACACAATGCCAATCCATGTAGCGTGTAAGCCAGGAAGAGACTTTAGTCTGAGCCCCACAGCTTCAGGAATGTGCTCTTTCTTCTTCTTTGAAAAGCCTTACTCTTTCAGACGTTCACCCTCTTTTTTTTGGCTCTTAACTCCAAAGAAGTTGGTTAACCAAACCATGTTTTCTCTAATGATGTTTGTTTATTTGCTAACTGACCTTTCTATGGAAGACAGGAGAGACAATCAGGGCATTTTACATAATCAACTCACTCAATATGCTATTAATAATACTCAGAACTGTTACTACAGGTCCAGGACGCATCAGATTTTTCTTCCATTTGAAGCCACAAGATAATAAGAGGAGGCTCCAAGAGAGGTGTGGATCGCCCGCAAGAGGTCTGAACAGCAACATGTATTTTTACTGGAAGTCTGCTAACTAGCCAAAACCTTTGGAAAGTCATGACACCAATTTGGCAAAGTACTATCTCTGTCTGCTTTATTGAAAACATCTTAGACAGCATAATAAATAAAATGCACTTCATTTTCATGGTTTTAAAACTTGACTTTCTGTTGGCCTGCAGTCTGTCAAAATGCAAAGATTAGGAAACTCAATGGAGCTTAACAAGTTTGGTTCAACAAAAGTAAGACAGAGACAGAGAGAGACAGAGGAAAAAGGGAGAAATCTAGCCAAAGGGATGGGATTCCCCCCACCCCACTTATGTATTATTGCCAAATACAGACCTGATCCAAAGTCAGCTGAAGACAGTGGAAGACTTTCTATTGACTTCAGTGAGCATTGGATCAGCCCTCAAAAGCAAAACCTTCGAAAGTCTAGGAAATATTTTCTGGGTCCATGTCTTTCAAATCACTGTCAAGGCCACCAAAGAGGAAGAACAGCTAAGAACCCCAACTTCTGATTTCTAAATGGTGACTGATATAGATATAGCTATTTCCCAGCCAATCATCTCTAACTAAACTTTGTGGGACAAAGTTTGGACTAATGCAAATGTTCACAAGACAGGCCTAGTTTTAATGGTGTTCTTCCATCTCTCCAGCTTACAAGATATCAAATATCTCCAGGAGCAATAGAGCTCTGTTGAGTGTTGTGTTTCCTTCTACCTGGACACATTTACATGAGATGCTTACTGTGCATTTGCCTAATAACACTGCACAGTAGAGTGTCACAACACAAACTGTACTAATAGCCTACTGCACAATGTTATTAGGCTAATGTGCAGTAAGTTTCACTAAATAACCGTGCACCAGCACTGCTGCACAGTAACTCTAGGTACTGCACATTTAGTTAGTACTTTAATAAGTATTAAAGTAAATGTACAGTATCTAAGGTGCATTAATGAACATGTAGACGTGCTCTGTGTTTGCCAACATAAAGTGGCAATGCCTTTTTTAAATGCATCCAAATGTCTTTGCTTTGTGATACAGTAGTCAAAGACAAAATTCAGCAAGGGATTACTTTAAGATGTTCAAATGACACAGGCAATAAAACACATTACGGTCTTACTTTGGAATCTATATTGCAATCCACAGACTACCAGAAAGGTCAGCAGAGAGAAACAGCAAATGCAGGGATCAAAAAGCAAAATGGCCACAGAGGTAATGAATGGAATAAGAAGAAATGAAATGGGTTTATGGAGCTTTGGAATAATCTAAGTAAAGAACACTCAGCTGAATTTCCCTGTGAGGATTCCTACAAGAATTCATTTATCTAAATGTCCTGATTTTCAGGGGAGCTTAGCATTAGCAGTTTTCACTGCAGTCAATGGTTGCTGTGATTACTCAACACCTCTGAGGATTAAGAGACTTCCTGAAGTCTTAAGAATGGATTTAAGTGGCTCACTGTTGGTACTCAACTTCAAATACTTTGTCCTCAGTCTTTAAGGAAGGCAGTTGTCACAACATATTGTGATAGTGCTGACTGTAAGACATCCTTATTATCAAGAGTCAGAATCCTCACTTCATATCAGGTGACTGATATCTTCCTAGATAGTTAGGAAGGAGGCTTGCTTATCTAGCTTTATCCCAGCCATGAAGCTGGTCCAATAAAAAACATCACCCCAAAATATCCTTGCCTCATGCATAGATAGTTTACCCCACAGTCCTGCAAAAGGTACCTGGTTTTCTTTGGAAAGTGACCATTCAGAGACCAGAGATATATATTCACTCTAACATGAAAGTGAGTACACACTCCTTCAGCTACTACTCAAGTGCAACCACCGTATCTTTTTTGATATTGTCTAATTTCTCTATACAAAACTCTAGGACAGTTTAGAATACTGCAGTCAGAGGAATACACGGGAGGAATCTAGTTAAGGAAAACAGGAGGTGAATACCTCATTCACACCCATTGAAATTCTGGCTCAATTTTATTTAACCAATTGGAATCTGCCCAGAATTGGGCACGTGAAATCAAGTATTTTGCAAATCAATAAACCAGTAATGGAGCTGTGACAAGGACTAGCCAAATGCTTTTGGCCTTAACCATGAACCTTGATGCTATACAAGTCATCCTGCTGCCTGGTTTGAGTAGGTCTGTGGTTGAAGCTTCTATCATTTGACTAATGAGGCTAATAGGGATATGAATAGATGAGTGGTGCGGGGGATGGGGCAAGAAAAAGAAAAAAGTGTTTGTTGTGCTGACAGACTTACACGTTAATTTGTGGTTATCTCATGCAGCAAGAATTTGTGGTTTATTTAAGCACTAGGGTATGTTTTTAACTAAAGTCACTATCAGTCAGATAATTTACTAGATTTCATAGATTTCATAGACATTTGGGCTGGAAGGGACCTCAGAAGATCTTCGAGTCCAGGCCCCTGCCCCAGGGGCAGGAAGTCAGCTGGGGTCATAGGATCCCAGCAACATAAGCATCCAAATGTCTCTTGAAGGCATTCGAAGTAGGTGCTTGAACTACCTCTGGTGGCAGTCTATTCTAGATCTTGGGGGCTCGGACAGTGAAGAAGTTCTTCCTTATGTCCAGCCTGAAATGGTCATGGAGGAGTTTGTGACTGTTCAATCTTGTCATCCCTTGGGGCGCTCTGGTGAACAGATGTTGCCCCAGATCCTGGTGAGCACCCCTGATAAACTTACAGGCGGTCACCTGATCACCCTGAGCCTGCGCTTTTCCAGGCTGAAGAGTCCCATAGCTCTCAGCCTCTCATCATAAGGTCTGTTTTCCTGACCTCCGATCATGCATGTCACGCTCCTCTGGACTCTCTCAAGCTTCTCCACGTCCTTTTTGAATTGTGGAGCCCAAAACTGGACACAGTACTCCAGCTGCGGCCTCACCAAGGCCGAGTACAACGGGAGAATGATGTCCTGGGATTTGCTTGAGAAACATCTATGGATAGATGCAAGCCAGTGTTTTGCTCGCTTTACTAGCTGCAGCATGTGGTTTAGGTGAAAAGCTATTCTCTAACCAGTTATTATTAGGGGAGAAAGCTAGGTTTCTGCCCATTCCTTAGAACCATAGCTGAATCATTTCTGAGGTTTGAAAACAGTAGCCCTTTACAATATATTTTCACACCTCTGTATGTTTACTGACTGTAGCCCTGTACTTCACAAAAGGTTTTTCTCATGAATCTTATCCTCAAGCCATGTTAATTTAAATCAGTGGTCTGTGTATTTCCAATTAAAGGCCTGGACAAACACCACATGAACACAGGTGTAATTATACCATTTTTGTACACCTATCCAGAGAGGACAGACAGCCAGGTGTCCCAGAGAGCTGCTGAAGTAGAAACTATTACAGCCTCTTGGCAATAGGTTGTGGGGAACATGTTTGCATTGGGCAAATAGCTACCCAAATATAACAGTAAAGACATGACACTTATATCTGTGTATTTTACTATTTTTTTTTCCCCTAAGGTAACTTTACACCACATTCTAGTAGTTTATTCCAACATACAGATTCAGATCATGTGTCCACTTTCTTACACACACACACACACACACACACACACACACACACACACAGAGTGTAAAGGTGATTGCAACATTGTAAACATAATACATTGTGTCCAGGAGGTGTTCTCTACATGTTCTCCATGTAGATGTAACAATTTTAATTATATCAAACTATACCATTACAAACTATTCTTCTATAAGTGTTATGTCTGCATGTTCCTAGTGGGTATAAGTGAGTAATACCTTTATAAACGTGAATCATGTTTCATTTGGGTTTAAAATGATGACAATTTAGCTTATTTACATCACAACAGGAGCCTGCAGACCAAGTATTATATCATATTATATATGTTTAATTGCAATGATGATTACCAGTGCGGGGCAGGGGGGAACAACCAGGGCACTAGCCTCAAGTGGAGTGCAGGGGGACAAATGTTTGGCAGGGGATGGAGGGGAACAAAAAAATAGAAGAGGGTTCACTGCTGAACTGGTTGCCACCATGCTTCCAATAGTACAGCCAGCACCATTGCCTTGCCCATATCTGCTGCATCCAAGACACTGAGGTATCATGTTATGCCTCTGGTTACCTTTAGATTGCTGGATAAGGGGGCAGATAACTGAAATCTCTATAGAAAAGGAAAAACAAAATGAAACAACTTCATTTAAAGGGAAATAGATTTGATGGCAAATCCACCCCAGGATTCCCTTAGAGTCCAGCCAACACAGAGATAAAACCTACAACTTGCTAAAAGAGGACCATTTATTTCTACAGTCTACTACATGTTTATTACAGCTCTGCCTGTTCACTAGATTTAATAAAAAATTAGGAAAACAAGTTAATGGAAAATGTCATAATTTCTAAGTTATTGATTTAGCAGAGTTTGAAATGGATTCATAGATGTTAGGGTCGGAAGGGACCTCAGTAGATCATCAAGTCCGACCCCCTGCCCTGGGCAAGAAAGAGCGCTGAGGTCAGATGACCACAGCCAGGTGCTTGTCTAGTCTCCTTTTAAAGATCCCCAGTGTAGGGGAGAGCACCACCTGCCTTGGAAGCCCATTCCAGATTTTGGCAACCCTTAGCATAAAGAAGTTATTCTTGATATCTAACCTGAATCTGCTCTCTGTCAGTTTGTGGCCATTATTTCTAGTTACTCCAAGGGGTGCCCTGGTAAACAGAGCATCTCCTATCCCTTGCTAACAGCCACAAGATCCCCTCTCAGCCTTCTCTTGCGGAGGCTGAAGAGATCCAGGTCCCTCAGTCTCTCCCCATAGGGCCTTGCCTGCAGGTCCCTAACCAAATGAGTGGCCCTCCTCTGGACCCTCTTAAGGTTGTGCACATCCCTCTTGAAGTACGGCACCCAAAACTGGACGCATTACTCCAACTGCAGCCTGACCAATGCTGCATAGAAGGGAAGTATCACCTCCCTGGACCCGTTCCTCATGCACCTGCTAATGCATGATAAAGTACGGTTAGCTTTACTGATCATTTTGTCACATTGACAACTCATGTTCATCTTGGTGTCAATAATGACTCCCAGATTTCTTTCTGCTGCTGTACTGCTGAGAATGTTCTCTCCCAGCCTGTAAGGGTGTTGGTGATTCCTTTTTCCTAGGTGCAGCACTCTGCACTTGTCTTTGCTGAACTGCATCCTATTCTGTTCTGCCCACTTTTCCAACCTATCCAGATCTGCCTGGATCCATTCCTTACCCTCCAGAGTGTTAACTTTACCCCATAATTTAGTATCATCCACAAATTTGGACAGAGTGCTCCTCATGCCCTCACCCAAGTTACTGATGAAGACATGGAACAGCACAGGTCCACAGACCGAGCCTTGTGGGACTCCACTGCCCACATCCTTTCAGGTTAATACCAACCTGTCCACTACCATTCTCTGAGTGCAACCCCTAAGCCAATTTGCCACCCACCTGACCATGTAGTCATCTACATCACAGCCACTCAGCTTATTTATGAGAATAAGATGAGAAACTGTATCAAAGGCCTTCTTAAAATCCAAGTAAATGACATCTACCTTGACTCCTTCATCTAAGCATTTTGTGACCTGGTCATAAAAAAACGAGGTTAGTCAGGCAGGATGTACCTGCTATGAATCTGTGCTGGTTGCCCTTCAGCATTATTTCTCCTGCTGGACTCCCACAACTGTGATCCTTAATAATTTTTTCAAAGGTTTACCAAGGATAGAGGTGAGACTAACCGGTCTATAGTTACCCATATCGTTCTTCCTCCCCTTCTTGAAAATAGGGACCACCATTGACCCTTTTCCAGTCCTCTGGGTCCTGACCTGAGCACCATGAGTGCTCAAACAGCCATCCCAGTGGCTCTGCTATGACACTAGCCAATTCCTTCAGCACCCTTGGATGTAGATCACCTGGGCCTGCTGACTTGAACACATCCAGTACTTCTATGCATCTCTTCACTAAGTTGGCACTAACAGTTGGTGGGCTGGTGTCCCTCCTGTGTCTGTCTATGACCCAACTGGGAGATTTGAATTGATCCGTGTTCAGGAATATAGAAGCAAAAAACTCATTGAAGAGCTCAGCCTTGTCCCCCCATCTGTCCTAGTTTGTCCTGTAGGGGTCCTATGTTACCCTACGCCTTCTTTTTACTCCCTATATACCTGAAGAAGAACCTTTTGTTGTCTTTAATTTTTGTTGCCAGCCTAAGTTCCATTGCTGCTTTGGCCTTTCTAACTGCCTCCCTGCAAGTACAGGCTGAGTAGGTATACTCCTCCCTGGAAGCTACCCCCTGCTTCCACAGCCTATATGCCTCTTTTTTGCCCCTAGGCTTTCCTGGATTTCCCTGTTCAGCCAAGAGGGTTTCTTGGCCCCTTTGCCCCCTTTCTTGTGCAATGCGATTGTCTCCTTCTGCACCTGAAGGATTGTTCCCTTTAGGAATGACCACCCTTCCTGGACTCCCATCTCACCAATGCTCTTGTCCTTCAGTGCCTCCCTAACTAATCTCCTAAGCACTTTGAAGCTAGCCTTTCTGAAGTCTAGCACTTCTGCTCTACCAGTTATCTTTCCCACCCTTCACCAGATAGTAAATTCAGTCAGTTAATGGTCACGGTCCCCTAGGTTACCCTGCATCCGCAGACCCCCCACCATGTCATCCCCTGTAGTCAACACCAAGTCCAGTAAGGCATTTCCCCTAATGGGACCATATACTTCCTGCATTAGGTGAAGGTCCTATATGCAGTTTAAGAACCTACATGAATAGTTAGATTTGGCTGACTGCTCCTCCCAGCAGATGTCAGGGTAGTTTAGGTCACCCATGACAACTATGTCCCTTGACCTCTGAGAGCTGCCCTGAGAAGTCCAGGTCTGGCTCATGCTCCTGATGTGGTGATCTGTAGCAGATCTCCACTATCAAGTCCCTTTACTCCTGACCCCCTTGTATTCTTTTTCTTTGTTGCAACCTTTTTTACAAAAGCTCGTATTCAAATTTCACTCTGAATTTTTTGGATACCAAAGCCTCATTTTCTTTTTGAATAATATTTTTGGTAAAAATAAATATATTTTGAAACCAATTTCAATAACATTTCTCATATTGATTGTTTTGGTTTGGGGTTTTTTGTTTGTTTGTTTCTTTGTGTTTTAAATGTAGAGAAAACTTGAAAAATATCTACCAGCCCTAAGGATCTACTTAACAAAGTCATATATTCACTATTATAGTAGTAGATATGTGATAGAAGCATACAGGCCCAAAAAGATATGCAGAGAGAACTATCTTCTGCCAGTTCTCTATGGCTAAGTACAGACATTCAAAAGCCCATGGCAGAAGCACTCTATTGCACTTTACTTAAGGAGCTATAAGTTAGAGCGTGAGCAAACAGAACAGACATTCACTGTTCAATGCAGGGACTTGGAGCCTGCCTGTACTGGCTGTTTGGAGTGCTACCATATGCCTCCCAGGAGGCTGCCAGAGTGGTCCCTATCCCCAGTCCTGTCTCCCCTTCCTCAGCTGGCGACTGTCAGCAACAGCTGCAGAAGAGAGACACCGGACCCCTTCCCCTGAATCACCTGCAGCCAAGCAGTGGCATGCCACGGGGCTGGGGCTGCTGCATGGAAAAAGAGCCCAGACCTCTTTTCCTCTGCACCTCTTTCCCCCAGCCAGGCAGTTGTGCATCGCAGAGCCAGAGTGGCTGTAGGAACAGAGACACCCCAGTCCTCTCCCACAACCATGCTGCAACTCACAGCCTGCTGGAGGAAGGAGGCGGGGCTGGGATCAGAGGCTGCCACTGAGTCGGGTCAGTGACAGCCAAGGGGGAAGGGCCGGCCCAGTGCTCTGGCAGAGCAAATGAGCTCTGCCTGAGGCTAGAGCACAACCCTGCACTATGCCACTTGGGATGCTAGCAGAATGTGACCTAGCTTAACTCGCAATGGATGTGGCACATATGTTTAAAAAAGCAATCTAACAAAAAGCACTTTAGTCTAATACCACATCCACAGAGAGTTAACCTAGCGTGTGATCCACCATTTTTAAAGGACTCTAAGGGCCATAAAAGTCTGCTCAGTTATGGTTTTAGAGCCATTTCTGCATGTTTAAAGCATGATAGGTGTAATGTCTGTACTTAGCCTAAATTTTTGTGATTTTCCAACTCTTATTCCAAATACAAAACACCAAGATATCAAATACATTCAAGGATGTATGGATGCACCCACACACTATGCATATGGCATAATGAAGACATAACAGTTGTCTTCATAAAGGTGTAAATATAGAACATGAATTATTTAGTTTACATTTACTGTTGGATTTTGCTTTTATCAGATGTCAGCTAGTGGGAAAAAATGACAAACACTTTCAGAAGTCTGTTTCTTATTTGCAACAGATTCAAGATTCTTTTAAACAGTGCACCTCTATCTGATTAAATCAAGGAAGTTAGACGATGGGCACCAGCTGGAGACAAAATTGACGCAATTAAGAATAATAAAACAGTAGTACTTTCCTTTAATATGTTTATTTTGTTTCATTTCACGTACACTTATCAGTGCATTGTATGTCAGGCTTCTGGAAGAAATAGTCTAAACTTAAAGCAGTGCACAGAGGAAATAAGAAAGATATACTGTTTTACAAAAATAGAGTGCAACCTATATATTTTATATGACCAGATGTCAAGAATTAGGGCACTTAAGTTTAATTGGTTTGGGGGCGTGGTCTCACCTATCACCCTTCCCAAAAGCTATTAAAGTCTAGGAAACTTTCCATTAGACACAATGGACTCCACCAGACATACCATTGACCCTGCCTCATTCAAGTATCTGGACTCTCTTCCAGGACAGAAGGTCCTCCAATATCAAGGATTCATGGATCTGATGTCACTACTAGAAAGTCCTCTGTTCA
>NW_005842422.1:435527-442241 GCF_000455745.1 Alligator sinensis
GATCTTAAAATCCAGTGCTGCTTGACATTGCATTCAGAAGTAATTAGTCCCATCTAGTCCTAGGGACTAATTCATACTCTATGGTTTGGGTTTTTATTTTTTCCATCAGTCTTGGGCTATTAGCATAGATGAAGCTTGACTGGAATGACATCAAGAACCTGTTTCTCCTGCCCACCATGCTGAAACTGCTCTGCTGAGCACAGCTGGAAAGCCAGGGATCACAAAGTAGACAGGACAGACCCCCAAGGCATGAGTGTATCTTCTACGCATGGTTTCATGAAGTCTAAGGTGACTTCTCAGGCTTGGCTGGGACATCTGTTATCTGTAACCTCTCCAGATCTCTCTGAGGGGCTAGTTGGAAGGTAAATGGATTACCCACATGTATACATGCAGAAGTCCAAGTGGGGATCAAGCCCACACTGATCTGGACACAGTACCAACATATTTGGCTTACCATAACTTGGAGAAGAAGTCTGAAGGGGAATGCCTACCATACTAATAGTTTTGAAACCTTGGGAAACCAGGTAGCTTGTTGGGTAGGTAGCAACTGAAGGGAATGATCTAAATTTCCAGAGATTACTACACCATAGAGAGAGGGGAAATAGGGGATATGTTCTTTTCAATGGAATAGATGTAAACCAAGCCATCACCTCTACTGATGGAGTCTATGGTAAGTACCTGAAAGGGAACAACTGCATAGTTATTGGCACTGGTTGGTATGCAGTACATACCAAGCCACTCAGACAACCAATAAGATCAGTACCCATACTTTTATGACACCGGGTTACCAGCTGTCTCTCCACAAACCATTTTATTACTGTAAAATATAAAGGACAGCCAAGCCTTCCCCCTTACGGCTGCCAGAACTTCCACCCCTTGAGTTCAGATAAGTTTATTTGGGTTATAATTCAATAAAACTGCAGTCATTTTCCAACCATTGCAAACAATGAGCTAGTGTCATGTTTCAGGCATGTCCTCAACAGCAAGGTCTTCACAGTATAAGCTGAGGTCACCCTTAACCGTGATGATAATAAATAAATGAATAATAAATATATTAACCAGCCTGACAGTTCATCCTCAGACAACATTTTTCAACCACGCAACTCAAAGTGTTTTATAAAGATGGGCCAATGTGATCAGTCCTGTTTTCACAGATGCAAAAACTGAACTGGGTGCCCTAAAAACTGGATGGCAGAGCAATTTACATGCTCTGGAGCATTTAAAAAAAGGAAAAACATACTGAACTTGGTTGGGCAATAAAGAACACAAATGTATTTGCATCCAATTGGTAAAATAACAATCCTGCCTGAAAAACAAACTGCATGCAGTGCAAACATTGCTGAGATTACTGGAAACCAGAAAGACAAAGGTAGCCAAATTATATTAAGAACATATATCCAGAGATATCAAGATAGATAACACATAACATTAACATTAGAAACAATGCGGGAATATATTATCTGTTCAGGTAGATGTTGTAGACCACCCATAGAAGACGTGGATTGGGTAGTTAACGATGGCGGTTAAGAAACAGAGTAGGTACATTCTTTTTTCTTAACATTTTTTTGGTTTTAGCATCTTCTTATACTAGCAAATGAAAAGAAATCTCCTATCGCACAAGCAGAGTTTATGGGAAATCAAAAAGACACTTCAGCAGAAACTGAAAGAATACGTAAGAAATAGTGCTTAAGAATCTCAAGGGCATCAGTAGGGGAAGAAATTCCTCTGCAGGTGTACAACACAGCGGAAAGAGAGAATATACAAAATGGTCTTAAAAGAGTAACTGATGCTGAAGACTAACATAAGACAACTCTAATATAAGACCTACCTTTAAAAACAGCTAAACAGGAGCTCAGAAATGACATCCCTTCTTATGAAAAAACTAGCCAGAAGACTCACAAGGGCAGAACACTACAATGTCTAAACTGACAGGGTCAGAGCAGCTTCTGTAAGGAAACATCATGCACCTACTGTATTAGAGCTCTTTGAAAAAGTTAATAAGATAGTAAATAAAGATGACCTAGAGAGCATAATTTACTTGGATTTTCAAACAGGTTTGATAAGATCCCTCATAAAAAAACTATTAAGGAAAACAAATAGCTAAAGGCCAAGGGGCAGAGTCTTGTCACTGATTAAAAAAAGAGGTTAGGCAACAGGAGAGTTGCTGTGGTGGACTGCTGGTCTTCAGAGTGGAGAAAAGTTAACTGTGGGATAATGCAGGGGTCACTTTTGGGTAGGGAGAAGAAACCTTCTTTTTACCTAATTTTGTAACCCAGTCTCAGTTCAAAAGTTCACCTCAGATAATTGGGTTTGTATCCTGAGTCCAAGAGGCCAAGATAAATCAATCAGAACAGACTGGAGTGGGAAGAGCTAAATGAAAGCAAGAGCACAAAAGGAAAGAAATGCAAAAGCAAAGACAAACAATTTTAATGAAAAATAAATGATGGGCAGGTAGGCACACATGCAGATGCATACATGAACATCATTTATGTGGCAGAATGACTGAATGCGTGTGTTTACGGTTCATTTCCAGCTTACATTTTGTGGGTGCTTTTCTAACCCTAGTAAAGTCTAGAAATCCATGTTTTTGTTTTCTAACTGAATCACCCTTGGAAGAAAACCCCCCCAACAATCATGGGTTTAAGTTATAGGAAAAATAAGGTCTGTGAACTCAAACTGGTTTTACGGTCCTGATAAACAGTTTGAGTCATGCAGAAAACCTCAAAATTTGTAAGGTTAGTCCACCCCTCACATGGGATTGGTGTCAATGGATATATTTAGCCCCAGACTCTGCTTAGCTGCTGTGGAGCATGTGTGGGAGACCAGAGGTCCTCAAAACTTCTCCACCCCAGCATACTCTGTACACAGTGTTGCCTGGACACAGTCACAAACACTAAACTCAGCCAAGTAACGTGGCTGTTCCCTCCAAATGACCCCATGGACACTAGCTCCTCTCCCCTCCCCATCTTTGCTAGTACACAATGAATCATCTGCTACATGTACTGAAGGAATGTAGCACCAGCAACTGCTTCCGTGTTTGCCTGGAAACTGAAGTTGACACATGTATATCATAGCTAATCAGCGTGTCTATATTGCATCTCACTTCCAACCATATCACTATGTTTGTTAATAGTCTAATTAAGGTCATCAACTGCTGGAAGGCAAGCAGTCTTTCATTAAACCATGGCAGTAGAATGTATAGCCCAGACCCAAGAAGAAACCATTTTGGAGCCAATGTGACAGAAAAGAGAATGAGGCAGGAAGAAAGCTTCAGATGCATGGGTTTGTAAGAAAGGCACTTCCCCCAGTCACAATGAATCACAAGACTGGTCCTCAAAAAGCAGGGAGTAAAAGCTTGACAGACAAGAGAGAGAGAGAGAAAATAGGGACATTATTATGCTATGTAGCAATCTGCCCATGGGTCAGGAATGGTCACTGATGATGTGGGAAACAATGAATAAAACTCCGAATACAGTATAAAGGTCCAATCTGGCTGAGGCATTTACCTTAGGGCATGTACAAGCATTCAGATCAGCCAGTTGAAGCTTGGCAGTTTAGTTTAAGCCATGTGAGACTCACCTGGTTGAAACTTGTACAAGCATGCAACAGGCTGCCTTCATGATCTGCAGACAGCCTGCAACACTGAAGGCAACCAGCTGCACACATCCCAGCGTGCTTTGGCAGGATCCCCCCTCTGCCTGAAAACAAATGACAGCAACTCAGGGCACGGGTCAGGGCTCACTGACTGGTGCCTGAGGGGACCACGACGCCACCCCAAAACACCCTGTCCCTCCCTCCCAGCTATCAAGCAACCAAACAGCAAGACCCAGAGCAAGTCTTCTGTGTCTGGTGTCTGATCTCACTGGGGAGATGTGTCTACAGGTGGCAGGGGGGCTCTGGCTACGGTGCAGCTCTGGCTGCGGCAGTGGGGAGGGGTTCCCCATGGGCAGCTGGGGTCCGATGCTGGCAGGTGGCTTCCCCTGCCAGCTCAGGGTAGAAGTCGAACAGCTTCACAGCCCCAGGGTAGTAGAGGGGCCAGGCTTTCCCAGCTGTTCAGATGTCAGGGGAAGGTGTCTACTGTGACTCAGGCTGCAGCAGGAAGTCACTGCAGCAGGTCTAATCAATTGGGGTGCTATGCAAATATTCATTCAAATGCTTGCACCCGAATTGAGTAACTCTTTGACCATGACTGATGTGGTAAAGATTTCAACCACATCAGCCAGTTGAGGTGAAGGGAACACTTACACACAGAGCATTTCAACTAGTGGAGCAGTGATTCCACCAGTTGAAATGAAGTGTTTGTATGTACCCTTAAAGAGATAGTCAAGTTTGGCAACTCTTATAAAATCTTGTCATATCAGTCCAGGATTATTAAACTGAACAGAGAGAGAGCAGTGGGAGCTTTTGAAGGGTGAGAGTCAGGCTCCTGTGCATCCAGATCATGCCATATGGCTGGGGAACCTCTGTGAACCACAGTAGGATTCTTATCTTTTTCCTGATGTTCGTCTTCCTCTCATTTGATTTGCAGAATCAACTCCTCTGTTGCAATATAGGCACTGACTTCTGTCCAGCTACAGGGATTAACATCAGCTCAAGAACTCAAGAGCAAGGATTGATCATTTTAAACTGCACAGTAGGACCACATAAATGTTTTTGACAAGTGACTGGTCAGCGTCAAATATAAAAGGAAACATGGAAAAAGTAATTATTTTTAACAGGCAGAATGTGTGGGCTAAGGTGGGGGAGGGAGAGAATTTTATTTGATATGTTTATTTAAGAGAAATAACTAGTTAGGGTCCTCCAATTTTTCCTCGTTTTCATTTTATGCTTTCCCTTAACCCACTTAATCAGGACGCTTAGGCAGTGTTTGTTTGCTGGGTTCTCTTTCAGCTAAGATTGTGTTTATTGGAAGAGAGTTTCTCTTTGCATGAAGTACTTTGCCTGCTGGTAAGGGATTTTCTTACCTTCAGTGCCCTGTGCATTTCTTTTTTTTCACAGGGACGTTTGATCTCCTTATCTCTAGTTTTACCTGGTTTGTTTATTGAATTTTTAGACTCCTTACTCAGGTTTAAGGATCCTCTGTTTATGACTCTATTTATGTGTTTCTCTTCAGGATGGCAGGATTGCTGTGCTGTTATAAGTTTCTGGGAGAGGAGGATATTGGTCAGAGGTTAATGGTTACACTTGCAAAAGAGAAACGTTTGTTAAGAGAATATGTTTACTTTCCAGCTCATTGCTCAAAGTGGCAGGTGAGAAGGCCTTTTGATCACAGGTAGGAATATTCATTCAAAGAGTATGGGAATCTCAATCCAGATCTCAACCCGACCAAAGTCTTTCAGGCTCAGAAACCTTTAGTAATTGTATTTTATGTTATTCAAGATAAACAAAGAGAAACAGTTACTTGGGAATCGGGGAACATTGAAAATGATACAATAAAAAAAACGTTGTGCTTAGTTTTGTCTTTTCTTCATAACTTAACTGGCTCTATTCATAAACTTCATTTCCATGTTGGCTATGTATCAGAAGGAGGTGATCTTCCTATTTCTATTTTAAAAGAGAGGTCAAGCTACAAGAGAGCCATTGTGGGGGACAGCTGCTCTTCAGAGTGGGCAAAATTTAGCCATGAAATAGGATACAGGAAGGGAAGGGAAACCTCCTTTTTGCCTAATTTTGTGATTGTTGCAGGGAAGGGAATCCAAAATGGTGGCTCAGATGCAACATGTGGGAGACCTTAAAATGTATCGTTTTATGCTATGGATTCATCACGCTCTTAAGGTGAGAACATTGTGTACCAATCAGGTAAGATGGATGTAATTCTGCTCTTGACACTGGTTATTTTAAGACACAGATATAGGCCTTGGGCATGGAATAAAATACCAGAATCCCAAGAGTCTTGCAAGCCTATCTAAAGCTCCCATTACCTTAGTGACTGAGCACCTCACAATATACCTCTGAGGTAAGGAAGTGTATTATCTCTACTTACAGAAGGGAAGCAACAGCAGAGGAAAGTTAAGTGATCTCTCTTTACCCAGTATCACAGAGGGAAGTCTGTAATATTGTACAGATAAGAACCCAGATGTGTGCAAGGCCTAGGTTAGCAGCTTAGCCACTGGCTTATGCATCTTCTGTGCTTATCGCATCCTTTTATAAAGTGACATTTGAAAATTTAAGGTCAAATTCTGGTCTCAATTAAGCCCAAGTAAATCTAAAGCAATACTACTGACCTTATTTGAGTTACTATGGACACAGCAGAGCAGAATCTGGCTTTTAGTATGTTAAAAACAACAGAAAGCTAAGCTTCATATTTCTTACTCTGTTGCATACTTATTAAAAAAAGGGAGTGCACCAGTGTAAGAAGAAACTGCTATTTCCAAATTGCTGAGTTTTATCTTTTCCATATATTTGCCAGAATGTTAGTAGCCACTTGATTTAAATTTCAAAGGGCTACATTTCTTTATTGGTCCCCACATCTTGCTGAATACAAGCTCCACTAGGTGCTACTTCTAGTATTAGCTATATACTCATAAATATGGAATTGGCTTTATAACAAGAAAAAGCTTTTCCCTCACAGAGGACACTGGTATATCAAGTCAGAGGAAAGCGGATTATTACCTTGATTCAGATACAGGGAGTTAGTCTGTGTTTTCAACCATATCCCCATACCTTTTACATCTGGAGCAAGTTAGTAGGGAGTTGGCCAAAGATGGAACATAG
>NW_005842422.1:442272-451763 GCF_000455745.1 Alligator sinensis
AAGAAACATGCCTTTGTCTATCAAACCTGAAACATTTGAAAAATGTAGTTATTTTGATGAAATTGCATTTGGGGAGGAGGGGGAAAAAAACCCCTAACTGAAGTATTTCCAAAGGTCAAAAATATCCCATTTTGGCATTTATGTATTGGAGCATTTTGATATTTTTGTTCTGAACCAACTTTTCAAAATGAAACTATTCTATATCAAACTACTTTCAGAATTTAAAAAATCTTTTAGCCAGAACAAAATATTTTCATCTCGTCAAAACAAACCTTTTTTTTTTTTTTTTTTTACCTAAATTAATTTTGGAGGGATTTCTTTTTCCCCATGGGGAATTTCAAGGTGTTTCATTTTCATTGAAAATGAAAAAAAAAAAAGAATTCAAAACCATGAACTTCCTTATGAAGCAAAAAATTGAATTCCCATCTCATTCTATACAGGAATTCCCAGACTGGATAAATCCAATATCCATCTAATTCATTGCTTCCAACAACAGCTAATACCAGATGCTTCAGAGGAAAGTATTGTTCTAGTTTTAAGTTGATTGTGCATACGAGCTTACCTCACTTTTTATGGATCGGGCTTAGGAAAGACATCTTTTTCCCAGAATATACACTGATAACAACAGTTTAAGGGCATGAACTGGTACAATAGCCTTCAAATCAAATAACCAAGAAAAGGGTCCAAAGGGTTAAATGCACTAAAAACATTAGTAAAACTTCACATAAAATAAAATCTGATTTGGTATTTTTATTGCACACACAAAAATATAAAAAAAAGTACAAAAGTCAGGATGATGGGGTCCCAATTTTACATTGACCCTGACCATAATTCGAGGGTGATTTTTACGGTGTTAAGGTTTCAGGGTCAACACATAATCAGAACAATATGTTGTTTCCTTATAATTAGATTCTCTTTAAGATATGAGGCAGGGAGGTTAATATAGTTTCCAGGATGCATGTTGGCATTAACTGTTATAACACCAGTTATTGTTATCTTTGTGAATCTTCATTTCTTTTTTTAACATTGTTCAATTTTTTGGCCTCAATGAAATCTTGCTGCAGTGAATTCCACAGACTAATTCCATATTGTGTGAAAAAATATTTCCGTCTATTCATTTTGAATTGCCACCTTTTAACTGGATTCACATTGTTTTTTGTATACAGAAATGACGGTGATGGTAAGGATAGGAAATGGCTGGTAGTAAGTTACTACAAAGGACTACATATCCCAACCTCTAAACAGAAGCAGTGAGGAAATTGGGCCATACAGAGTTGAGAGTTTGCTTTGGTTGCTGAATTCAAACACTCTTTAAAGAAGTTTGGTTCTTAAAGACAGGTGATCTGTACTTTCTGAAAATCAGGCCACTTAAAACGTCTCCAGGCAGCCAGCCGAAAACCCAAGCTCACCATTTACTTTTGATGGTTTGGGCTCAACTCATATTCAGGCTAATGCCTGAAGGCAAAACCAAGGCCTAGATTTGATATATCAAGATCAGGAACTCGCATGCCTCTTCTCCATGTAAATAATGACACACTATTGAAAATAGTGCAAATGGTTGGACTAGACAGACAGACAGACAAGTAGCATGGAACAAACACTGGTGCCACAGTCATCAGTACGTTGTCACCTAAGGATGTGAGCAGCTTAAGTCAATCTTGATGCAAAGAGACGGTACTATAGATTTTACCAATGAAGCAAAAATGGCCGTGCAACTAAGAATCAGAAATACCACCTCTCATTCAAAACAAATAAGGCATTACTAAACTCAAAAATCAAAGAAGGATAGGGCTGTTTTTTTACCTTGAAACAAGCGCTAATTCAATTAATTTTTCCCTTCACTTTGGCCCGGATCTTGACCTGCGTCTTCCTCTCCCACCTACTAGTCCTATTTATACTTGGCCTTGATAAAAAACAGACCTATTCTTAAGCACAATGTACAAACTAATCATTTATACTAGGAGAGCTAAGTGGATGGTACAGAACCCTTTTGAACCTATGTTACATTTTAACTACTTTAACCACATCCAGCTGTGCAAAGTTCAGTCATTTACTGCTGAATGCAAGTCTACTGTGAGATCATTTGTAGGCATGTTGCACATGATTCAAGAAAAAGGAGAAAATTATCAATGTGTGAGGCATAGGTGCCTGAGTACATGGAAGCCTGAGGGCCCTGGCTCCTCTCAGGGCCCAAACCTGAGGAAATGATGTAATCTTTCTTAGGAATGATGACTGAGGTCAGCAATCTGGGCTTTCTGTTCACTGCAGAAAAGTGCAGATTTTCTCCTTCAACGGAGAAAAAAACTGGGAAACTGCCAGCCTGCAAGGGGAAGCCAGTGGAGTCCCAGCCTGCAAGGACTGGGGGGAGCAGGGAGGGCGATCAGAGGCAGGAGGAACCACGTACATGTGCACACGCACGTGCATGTGGCAGCCAACCAGCAGTGGAAAGCAGCTCCCTTCAGGTAAGTCTATGGGGTCATGGCAGAGGGAACACAGACGATGCGGTGTGGGGGGGCACAATCAACATGGCAGAGAGGGGCAGGGAGGGTCAAGGTGATGCAGCGGGGGGGCATATGCCCTCTAAGATATCTGTGCCCACAGCGGGGTGTGAGGCACGGGGCTGCAGCTGGGCCAGCTCAGCTCCAAGCAGGAGCCACCTCCACAGCCCAGCAGGTGGGACCCAGTGTGGGCAAGAGCACTGTGCAACCATGGGCAAGGTGAGGTGTGGCACTGGTGGCAGCAGCAGCAGCAGCGCAGAGTTGTGCCCCCGCTGCTGCCAGGCAGGAGCACCTTACCTTGGCAGCCATGGCAGCATAGCACTCCTTTCCACACCAAATCCTGCCCACTGGGCTGAGGAGATAGCTCCTGCCCGGAGCTGGTCCAGCCCAACTTCAACTCCACATCCTGTTGCAGGAGCAAAAATCTTGGGGGGAGGGGCCATGCTTCCTCATCCCAGTGGCCCTCTCCTGCCACCCCTATGCATCGCTTGTGCCCATACCCATCCTTTCCCCACATCTACCCTGTTCCCCACACACTGGGGGGCTGGGGGCAGGGGACACATGGCCATCATCTTTGGCTCCCCCAGTCCCCAAGAAAAATAAAAGTTGGCACCTATGGTGTGAGAAAGACAGTTGAAACAGTTGATCAAATATTTGTAATTTCTCAGAAAAATTGCCTTCCTACCTTCATGTCACCAGGTTTTCGGTGCAGACATATCAGTAGCTCTGGAAAATGATGAGACCTAAGCTTTCAAATATGACTTCTGATTTGGGGTACCTCAGTTTCTAGGTGCCTAAATGAAAAGACTTTAAAGAGGCCTGACTGTTAGAAAATGTTGAGCACCTGCCCTCTGATAATCAAGATCATCAAAGGCATCTCAGATTGGGTGCCCAAAAGTGAAAGCATTCAAAATCAGTATCTATTGATCAATCATTCTAAGTAGTCTTTACTCACCACTGAACATTTAGGCCATGTATATAACACTCTATTTTTGATGGAGTTTTTGGGTTTTTTTGTTGAGGACTGAATCTGGAAATATATACAGTAGTAGGAAAGGACATTTTTCATGAAAATTTTTAAAAAATCTCTAGATGTTTATTTCTGAAAACTAAAATATAAAAATAGTTATCAATTCCTAGATGGAATTTTCACAAAAAGCCTAGGTTTTCATTAAAAAGAAAACACAGAAAATGTAAACCAAAGTGAATTTTAATGCATTTTTTTTCATTTTAATCAGAAAGCCTTTTTTCACCAAAAATCATCTTGGAGAAAAGATTTTGACCAGCTTTAGTAGAAGTCTGATCCTGCAACACATGAGCAATGTGCCCTTGTACAAGTAGTTGAAGGATTGGTGTCTAAAGAGACTAGAGCTGTTATATGATACACATTTTTACATTTGGGATTAAGAGAATGTCAATTATATGGGCAAGTAAGGGTGCAGTTACACATTACACTTAGACAATACTAAGTGGTGTTAAAGTTAAACTGTGTTGTAAGCGGTCCTACATTAAGGCCTAATAACATTTACTGTTTGCACAGCTTGGACTTGCTACTAGAGGGCTGATGAGCAGAGGTGTGGCTAGGAGCCAGGACATCTCTGCAGTATCCCTGCTTAGTGTGGTGGGAGGAGAGGGGGAGGGAAGCACGAGGGCGGGAAGGGGAGGAAAGGGGAAGCTGAGAGCAATCATATCATGGGATGCTGGAGGACTGCAGATTGCTCATTATATCTCTGGTACAGACTGAAGTTACCAAAAAATAAGCTAGACAGCACAGCCCAGAGTTAACCCTTGCCTTAAGTGGCATAACGTTGAGACACCCAGAGGCAAAATGAGTTAATGAGCTTTAATGTGTGGACATTCACATTTTAAGTGCCCTTAGTACCATCAAGTGTCATGTGTAGCTTCACTCTATAGCACTGCTAAAATGAAGTTAATAAACATGCTTTGTCACAGACTATTTTCTATCTATCTTGAATCTTCACTGTGGTCCTGCCAATGGAATTCTACACGGGCCCACATAGGTTTTGCATTAACAGGTTGTTCAGTTGAACCAGTACAATGGTTAAGATGACAGTCACGGCACTGTTTTACTGAAGACACAACTCAAAGACAGCAATGAGTTCTCAAAAGGTCTGCATGCAAAAAGATGCCCAGGCACTCGTGGACAACTCTAAGGGTTTGCACACTGATTTTTGTGTCAAAATTAT
Source organism: Alligator sinensis (assembly GCF_000455745.1). NCBI lineage: Eukaryota > Metazoa > Chordata > Crocodylia > Alligatoridae > Alligator > Alligator sinensis. Next base: position 446,978 of record NW_005842422.1, read on the forward strand.
AACTGTTCAAAAAAAAAAATGAATTTTTGGCTTGCTTGCAGTATTGAAAAATCAAAAACATGAAACACTCTGTGGGAAAGGGTTCTTTTTAAAAATAAAATTGAAGGTTATGTTAAAACGAAGCATGTTTCATTTTTTACAGAATCAATTGTTTTGTTTTTAAGTAGGGACAATGAAGTGAATTTGGCACAAATTTCTGGAAAGCTTCAACTGACCCAAATCTGCATTTTTTGGTGAAAGAAAAATGTTGGCCAAAAAAATTTGCCCATCTCTAGCCAGGATGTGATTTTACCCAGTATATATTTTTTTCTTTTTTACTTTATGAAAATGACAGAATTACATCCGAGTCTAGGACTGATAGGTCGGATCTTGAGAATGAAAAGGGTTTTTGCATGACTCACACGAGCTCTTTGACTTAAGCTGTGTGAATAAAATAATTCTGGTAATTAAAGGTGGAAAAGACCTGTTAGGTTATTCAGTCCCCTTGCCAGGGAAGAATATGGTTTTTAGAGTTTTTTAGAGAAGGCTTGAATTTTATACACCTGCTATGGGTATGAAATCTGCATACAAAAGGGTGACAGGCATCTGATCAGACAGACATGCCCAGGAGTTGGGAGATGAGAATCCTCAACAGCAGGGAGAAGTACTCCAATGATGTAATGCCCTCAGGGCACAAGAAAGTCAGAGGCTGATGGTCATGTACATTAAAAGGAGTGAACTTGTGGCATTGAGTCAGGAAGGGGTTGAAACCTCCACTACTCTTCTGCGGCCTTCTGCTAAGGAAAGTTAGTCCACAAACTCTGAAGAAAGGAAAATCTGTGTGCACTTTCTCTGACTCACATCAGTTGGGTAGTAAAGACATCAGCTTCTCAAAAGCAGAGGCTGGATAAGTTTTCTAGGCAAAAATATTAAGGAGATCCCTCATGCTCATGCTACATTCTGCCATAAGCAGGGTTTGAATTAAGGGGGAGCCTGAGCCCTGCCGTAAGAGATGAAAGCACCCCTGTAATATTTGAAAATCATAACCTGGGGGGTCTCCGAGCAGATTGCTCCTTCACTTAGGTGGATTTGTTGATCAATGAACCAGTTTTTGTTTGTTTTTTTTTGCAGACCCCCCTAAGAATTAAAGTATAATTTGAACCCAGGCCATAAGATATGTACATACATCCCAAAACCTTCACCTGGCATGAATAATCTCTGCAGGGTAACTGTGCTAAGGTATTGGGACAAACTCTTGCCCCTCCTGGGGTAGGACTGTCCAGCAGGCAAACTGCTAAACAAAAAGGGCCTGCACTTATTCTAAAAAGGGTCCAAAACTAGGGGGAGTAAGGATAGAGGGCACACCAAATTATGCTCCAGGGGGACTCTGGGTGCAAAAGGAGATCTGACACTTCATACATTGTCTTCTGTTCACTACCTTGGGGAAGTACACTGGTGAAACAGTATGCTACTTCCACTGTTGAATTATAGCTCCCAGCAGTGCAGCCTCAAAGTTGTTCAGCATCTAGGGTGGTAGAGTTGGAAGGACAAGGTTCCTGCTATTTGGCTTGACAGCTAAGCGGAGGATTTTTCCCAAGATACTTCATATTTCCCTATTACAGCTTGCGTATAGACTTCTGTATACCGTTGGCCTTATACAGAGTGTGGGTAAAGGCTATAACTATTTCTCCTTGACTACAACATGTTTGAAGAGGTGTACTCTCAGAGGCATATTACCTAAGAGAAATCTAGTCCAGTGACTGTCTGCTACACAAATGAATTAACATTGGATATATCACAATGCACTGAGAGGGGAGCCTGATTTTGTGCCCCTTACACTGTGGAGCACATACTGTCCACATGGTTCCATGAGAAAATTCTTCTCCGAATAATGAACTTCACCAGTGAAAGGTGGTTGAAGAAGATTGTTTTAATGTACAGTACAAGGTCTCCAGCCTAAATGAGAACCATAATAACCACCTAGTGAACTTAAATATAAGGAGAAATGTGCCTGCAAACACTTTCATTGTTAAACATTTTGAGGTTAAAGGCCAGATCCTCAGCTGATATAAACTGATGTAGCCCCAATGATTCCCTAGGGGTCCAATAGGAAAGCACATATTTCATATCCTAAATAATCATGCTTCCTTTTAGGGGAATTTCTTTTTGACATCAACTGGAGCCTGAAGTCAATGCAAAATTGTAGGAGGCTGCTCTAGAGGACATATGGTGTTGATTATCATAATAATGAAATGGGGCAGTAGTCTAAATCTTTAACAGCTCCCACATCTAAATTAATAAATGCTGATAAGTCACTGTACTTTTTCTTCTGGTCATTATGTTAAATAACAAATCAGCCTGATGTTTTATGAAGCCAGCTTTCTTCGCCATTATTTACATCACAGTAGATTCATTACTTTCTAGTTGCTACAGTATATCATATAAAATGTGTAATTATAGAAAATGGCCCGCTCCTGAACCATACTTTTCCATTTCACTTCTTTTTGGATTTCTTCTTTTGCTGTGTATTCAGGAGAGAAGCAAGAATTAGGCAGAGAGAAGGACTGATCTGGAGCAAGAATTAAAAAATAGAATGACCCAAGGGATATAGTATGTTTTCTCAGAGAAAAAAAATCCACCTATTTTTCTAATCAACCTTGTGATAGGCTAAAACTAAAGAAATTGAAGTTAGAGTTTTACTTGCAGGACAAAGGGAAATAATGAAGCTTTTTAAAAGAGGCCTTGGAAAGGCAGCAATACTCAGGAATACATCTCTGAGGTACTATCCCTTCCCAAATTCCTCATTCACAGCAGGAACAGAAACTGCTGCAGTTCTATAAAAGCCAATAATGGCAGCCTCATGTACAAACTCAGCTCTTCCAGATTGCGCTTGTGGGGTAGGTTCAAGCTTCTGTCTCCTTGTTCTTCCTCTCTGGCCCTCCTCATCCAGTGGCAAGGCGACAGTATTTTCAAAAGAAAAATCTAAGGCAGGTTTGCAACAACATTAATTAGCATCACACATTAATGCAATTAAAGATGGAATTCTCTTCTGCATGGTCATTCTTCTCAAATATTTTAATTTACCATAAAAAAATGGGAAACTGCTTTCAGTTTTCATGTTGGGCTAAATATACTTTGATAAGGTGTATGCTCATTTGACTTTTTACTCCAAAATCTGGTCATCACACTGAACACTCATTCCACCAGATCTTTTGTTCCTCATAAAAGCAGGAAAAAAATGGAACATCTTGTAGTTACCAAAAAATCAGAAATGTTTCAGTTGCTGACATAAAAACAGAGAAAAATGTTGGGTGTTCCCAGAAAACAACACCTAATTGGAAACTGTGAGCACTCCAGTAAAACCAGAACAGAAGTCTGAACTCAGAAAAAACAGTTTATTCTCAAGTAATTGTGTAAGTGGGCAAACGGTACATTCTTATCCTGTGTGCCTGGATTCAAAGGATAGGTAAGCCCACATAAGGGTATAAGAAAAGACATTTATCTCTCTTCAGCTATGCTGCTGAACAAAGGAGTAAGTCATACTCAACATTAACAAGCAAAGAAGAATCATCCTTCAGAAAAAATAGATCATTTTCATTATTTTAAAATACACTACATACTAATATTATACTAATATTATATTATTTCAGTATATATTGCATTATAATAATGTTTCAGTATATATCATATCATACCATATTATATCAGTATCTTCACAATAGCATGCTGTAACAGAGAACTCCTGCCCCTGTTAATAGGATGGTGGGAGAGTGCAGGAAACTCAGGGCTAAAATTAGCTATGCAGGTAGACTGAGCCAAGGACTGAAAAAAGGCCAGGCTGTTAATGATGCAATTAGCCTGAAGATGGCTAGGCTTAGGCATATAAACCCAGGCTCTGACCATGTAAGGAGCAGTCTGGCCCTTGCTGTGGATGGACAGGGATCTCCCAGGAGAGCGCTGGATGCAGCCAGAAGCCAAGCCAGCTTGAGAGAGGTGCTTGGGGGCTGGAGGGATGGAAAAGCTAGCCCAAGCCCAAGAAGCATGCCTCAAGCCCCAGAGTCTCAGAGGGGTTTGTGTTTAATTTAGGACCAGTTAGATCACTGTTTTATGCTGGAGTTTTCTATCGGAGGACCAGGTTGTGGCTACGGGGGCAGAGGAGGCGCCTGGGTAGTGCTCCCATAATCGGAGACAGCAGCTAGCCCCAAGCTAGAGAGGGTTGAGGCTGATGGGATGAAATTGGAGCCCCAGGGGGATGCTGCCAAGTCAGAGCTGATGCCCAGGAGCTGAGGTTTTAGACACTGGACCAAGGGCAAGGGTGCAACCAGAGAAAAAGGGGGCCAAGGCTGGGATGGCTGAAGCCCTGATAGGAGCTCAGAAGCCTGACGGGACACTCCCTTAAAGGGGAAGCACTCAAGGAGTGGGGAGTATAGACCCCAGGTGTGGTGGACCTAAGCACAAAGGCAAAGCCAACCATCAAGGGAACCAGCGAGGCTACTCCTAGCCCCCAGAGACTGCCTCCCCAACAACAGAAAAGATAACGTTAAAGTTATGGCTGGTGAGAAACTGGAGGTGAGGAGAGGCCAGGAAAGGGCTGGCAGGCAGGTTGGACCGCTGGGAGCACCAGGTGCTGGGGTAGTAGACCCCCAAGTCCTGCTACACATGCCCCATTTTCCATAGGAGTAGGCAAATGAACGTATTGCTGACAAAGAATGTGCTACCTTTCCATCCTGTGCAGCTTTTAAAAAATGTCTGTACAAGAACTCCTCCTACCAGGGCCTCCGAGTAAAGTGATACTTTTCTTCTTTCC
>NW_005842422.1:451794-458256 GCF_000455745.1 Alligator sinensis
ATTTCTAAACAAAGCCTGGAGTCTGGGGCAGAAAAGGGGCTGCTGAACTAAATGGCCTGTACTGCCATTCAGGAGTGTTTCTTTCTCCTTGACACTGCTGCAATATCACTACTGGTGACTTCAGCTCCTGTAGGTTTTTGGACAGGAGTTTACATATTTCACCAGGCAAAACTCAAGGGAAGCTGGAATCCCTCAGTGCTGTGGCCTTGCACAAGATGGCCAAATGCTCATGAACTGGTGAAACAGGATGAAGACTAGCTGTTACACTCACAGGACAGGCTCTGTCTCAATGGCTCATTGCCAGAAAAAATAACCCATTACAATCAAAACCCAGTTAAGTCAAACAGTCCGTGCTTAATTAAACCTACTCTAAGAGTTTTCTGTTCAACAAAGCTGATCTCTTCAGCAAGTGAGACTGAAGCTATCCAGCTCATAGTACCAAATCTAAACCCTTAAACGTGGGTGTCCAGGTTTTGCATGTTGTTAACTCTGAATCAGAGACTCAGTCAGGATCTGTAGTACAGTGCAACGTTCAAGGAAAAATCTCCAGTCCTGAGAACACAATTTCTTTTCACTTTAGCCAAGGGGCACAGTCTTACGCAGTGACTTCAGCAGGCCTGTTCAATGCCCTTTGAAGTCAATAGGATTTCTTCCATGGACTTTAACTGCCTTTGGATAATGACCATTGTGCCAAATCCTACATCCCCCCCAGACATCCTTGGCTCACATTGGAATCAATAGCAGTTGCACATCGAGCTTATGATCCCAGAGCCACAAAATTCAGCCTGACTCCAGTCATGCAGAATTGAGCATGCAAAGCCCAGTCTACCTCCCACTGAAAATTAAGAGGGAGATGATTTAAAGCAATTAATATGAAGACAGATTTTAGCCATTACTAACCACAGAAATGGGGATATTATAAGTCAATTGTATGCAATATACTGGAAAATACAGGGCCAACAAGAACTGGTAGCATATAAAAGTTTCTTGGTACTGCTTGTCTATAAAGATAGACACAGTCAAATACACAGCCCCACTGTATAAAAGGTTCTCTCTCTCATTTTCAGACAGAGGTGCACCAGCCAAGCCTTAACTTGTTTGGGGAGAGGGTGTTCATTGTGGTTTGGAGATCTGTCCAAGATTTTTTATTACTCAGAAACTTTGGTTCCTAGTGTGTTTTTTAAGGAGTCTGAGAATGAAATATGATTCATATTTACATCTGTTGGCATGTTGGGGAAAAAGGGATGAGCAAACTACTGCTGAAAGACAAATAAAAAAGCTGGTTCTGTTTCCCACAACACTTTCTAGGTTCGGATGGCAAACATTTATGTTACCAGAAACTTTGCAACAGAGGTGACAGCAGCAGACAATAGCTAAAGTCAGCAATGCTTTGGGCTGGGCATCTGCTCGTCTTGTTATGTTGATGTGGATGGAATATAAAGTGTCACTGCTGTAAATGAGTTATGTCAATTTTTTTTTTAAAGAAATCCTTCAGGATTTTTGTACTAACCATCTTGTTCCATGATGTAATCTATTCTGACTATCCAGTACTCTTCCCCACAGAAAGAATACATTGTAATGTTTTTGTCTGTGTGAATGATGAGTACACATAGCCTTACAAATAAGATGTTATGTATAATGCTTAGAACACGAATCTGGGCTAGCTGAAGTATAAGGGAGGAAAAATGTCATGCATTGCAAAGAATTTTTTCCCTGCATTAACCTCCATAAATGCCTTATGACACAGGGTACATCCAATGAAAGGACCTTTATGAGAGTACATAACATAATATTCCTTTCAGAAAGCCAGAAGAAAGGCAAAATGGTGTAGCTGTAAGATTCTGAGGAATGCAAGATAGCAAAACATTAGAAGGCTTTTGAAAATTATTCAGTCCAAACCCGCTGAGATTTTCTTTAAATGCTAAATTCAAAAGCCTGGGCAATTTATAACACTGTGCTACCCTCTACAAGAATTGTTAGCCATTGAAATAAATATATATTGATACATTCTTTATATATTAATGTAGGTAATGTAAGTCCCAACCAATACCATAGATAAATTTTGTTAGGCATTACACATCTGCATAAAAAGAGATAGAGTCTGTCTTCACAGGGTACAGCCTAAACAGATATGATGGCAAATGGCTGGCAGAAAGGAAAAAGTATTGTCCCCATCTTTGCACATGGAGAATTTGAATGCAGAGATTTTACATGACTTACTCGAGGCCACACAAGAAGTCTAGCATAGAGCTAGAAACTGAACTCAAATTTCTTGAGTCCTAGTCCAGATTCTTAAGTAACCACAAGAACATTGTTCCTCTACTATATACCTGTACTACACAAACAGCTAAAGCTTGGCATAGGTATAAACAACTCAATCAGCTATCAGGCCTGTAACGCAGTGGGCACAATGCCGTGTCCCAAAATGCTGTAAAATAACAGCTGCCTCTTTGGTGGAAGTGCAAAGTGGTGTCAAGAAACAGGGAAGGATTCTACCGGGGAAGAACTTTGGTGCAGAGGGCAGACAAGAAACAAAAAGTATGTCCACACCACACCTTCAACATGTCCAGGCACCATACCCAATACCCTTCTCTGGCCAGGTACTCCCACTTGTACACCCCTAATGAAGAAACATTCTGGTCCCAGAAACATCCACCCCCACAGCCCAAGCATACTTGAGAACAGCCAGAGGGGGATGAGCTCAGAGCAACTTTACCTGCACATTTCCAGATTTGGAGTGGGCAGGCAGGACATGTTCAGGATTGCTGGAAACAGAGGGTAGACAAACTCAGAGGAATAAAACAAATCCCAAGGTTTTCTCTACTGGGGAAAAGGAGAGCAAGAGACATTGTCAGGAGTGGTATTCTTTCCACACTGTGCATATTTCTAAGTCTGTTTCTTATTCTTATTTCTTTCTCTGTTTCAGGCAAAAGCCAGCACTAGTTCCACAGCCCTCTTTGCTTTAAGGTAAAAAAAAAATCCTGAGCAGTTTAATTAAGACAGCATGCAAACCACGACACATGCACAAAATCCCCATCTCAGCAACATGCACCAGATTTGTCTCATTATCAGATGCGATAAACCCAGGGAGGGAAAGCAAGGGGTTAGCCACTTGATCTTGTCAGGCAGCTTCTCCAACACATTTGCTGCAGCGTGGGATTGTTTCTCTTTCCAAACCTGAGCATGGAGAGTGTCAGACCCTTTCCAGAGGGTGGGAATCTTTCCGCCACTTGTTTGGGAACCAGAAAGGCAAAGACACCCAGTGAGCACTTGTACACATGTAGTCAGTTGGTGGTCTGCCCATGGGTGTGCGCGTTGGGTTCATTCCAATGGGGATGCTAGCATGTGGTTTCCATCTCTGATCCTCTCAGAAGCATTTTCATGCTGCCATATGAGCTTGTTGTAACAATGCTGGGATCCTCTTTGTGGGAAGAACAGCTTCTTCCAGCACTTTGGTACCACTTGTTTTACAAGCTAGGTCCCTCAAAATAAGAATAATAATAATAATAATATTAATACAATATTAATACAAATAAAAAGGGTTGTGAGGCTCAGCAAGTATTTGAATTAGCTTGCACAAGAAGCATGAAGTTGTCTGTTCTCCTTTAAGACATGTTTTTGCGTAGCAGCACACAGCAGACAATTTGTCTATGTACCATCTGGGTTGCAGCACTCCTGAATGTACTTCTGCCTCCACCTGGACTTTGAGGTTAAATAGGCCAGTGAGATGAAGAATGGATGACAGAACTGGGCAGTGGACTTCCCAGGGCTGCCACACACATGCAGTGCTACCTTGGAAAAGTCACTTCATCTCTCTCTGCAGCTATCTCCTCTCCTACTCTCTGCAGATACAGATTGTAAGCAGTGCAGGGCAGGGGCTGTTTCTCATTGCGCCTGGTTATGTCAGTCACAACAGGACCTCTATCTTGTTGAGGCCTGTACGTACTATCATCATTTTAACAATAGTAATCTTGTTTCTGGGCCTTTAATTGTTTTTTTCCTGCTGTTCTGCAGAAACAAGCAGTCCTTTTGAGTTCTATTTGCATACATGTATCCCCATTACCATTATCATTATTGATAGCATACCTTTTTACTGCTATTAGCAAGTCTTTCCTTTTCCTTTCTTCCTCAGTGACTCTGTTGTCTTGCCTCCCAAATTGCATATGAAAGATAATTTTTCCCCTTCTGTTTCATTACACAACTCTTCATTCCTTTCCCTCTTGTTTTCTTTCTGTTTTGTACTGCATGGTTTCACTCTGCAAAGCATGTGGGAATGAATATAGCTGTTCAAAATGCATTTATATGAAAAATAAAGCCCCATTCCTACAAGTCTTTTCTCCTGAAAGCAAAGGAACTACACACATTCACAAGAGTCTGACACTTGAGGCCCTTGGATTACATTCTGCTTGTTTGCTACATATTTTTAATGAAACCTGAATTGAAATACAATTGCTGAAACTGGTGCAAAAATGAGGACGGTTGAACTTTTGCATGAGGATCTGGGACCTCTGGCTGAAATTCCTGGCTCTATCACAGGTTTCTTGTGTGACTGCAGGTAAACCATGAAAAATTTCTGATCCCTAGATCCTTAGTAATTTAGACTTATAAATACCTTTAGGATATCTGAATCTTATTTCCACAGATATGACTATTCCCACCCTGGACAGAGGGTGTCATGTTGACAAATCCATAGTCAAGAACCACTCGGATACTACAGAAATAGAGGTCATATAGGTAAAGTAAAAGTAAAAATTGCATGAGCAGTTTTATGTAACTGTTGCAAGTATTTTCTTACACTGCCGATGACTGTTCTAAAATATGCTAAAGTAACATGTCAGATAAAGATAATGGTAGTTTGGTCTTTTAACTATCAATCAAATTTTATAACATTTCTGTACAAATGGTCCCATGATTCTGGTTTACCCAGTTCACAACATCATAACAGAGACCCCAAAAGGAACACAAGAGATCAAAAAATTATATAAATATACTTTCTACAACTATTTCTGCCTTGCTCAAAATTGCGTGGAAAAGCATTTTAGGAAGCAAAAAAATGTAAGGTTTTGGATGCAGGGTTCTGAAAAAATGTGGATATGAAGAAATTCCTACTGACCGCAAACATCCCACTATTCCAACAAACCCAAACACATCCAAATAACTCAATCTGCATAACAATTTTTATTAGTTTAAGATGTGTCAGAGAATTATTTCTGCCCTACTTTGATGTTGCAACAATATGTGATATAATCTTAGGCTCTGATCAACAAAATGCTGAAACACAGACTTTAAACTAATTCAAGTAGAAAATAGAGCCACTAAGGTGGTTAAGAAAATGGATGTCTTATGAATGAAGATTATGGGAGCTTGGCTTGGTTAGCTTAACAAAACAGAGACCAAGAGGAAATGTAATTATTATTTTATCAATGCATTCATGGAGAGAGAGAGAGAGAGAGAGAGAGAGTGTTTTAGAAGTAAATGCAATACCAGCATAAGATCATATGGCTACAAACTGGTTAGGAACAAATTTATTGCAAATTAAAAGAAGATACCCAAGTCTCAAAGTGATGTTTCAAGCAAAGCAAGTGAAGGGCACAGAACCTGAATTGTTTTAAAATCTAACTGGATACATTTAGGGAAGGGACTGTAGGGAGGTCTTGGTTCAACAGTCAGTGAGTACAATATGAAGAATAAAATATTTGCAGCCCTCTTGCTGGGATATAGCGCTAATGCTTTTGCTCTCTGGTGGTGCCTGGCAATCCCATGCTTTTGTTGTGTACCTGTAGCAATTCTGACTGTGGTGCCCTGATGCTCCTGCACTTCAGAAAACTCTGAAATTTTTGTACTCCTGCCCAGGATTATAGCAATCACCAAAATAGAGTCAAGAAGGATTTTTTCCCCTAGGTCAGATTAGCAAGAACTGTGGGGGCTTATGCTTTCCTCTGCAGCATGTGGCACAGTTCTCTTCCTAGACTCTTGTGAGCATACATAACCAACTGCTTCTCTGTCATTGCAGTCATCAGGACACAGGTGACTGGTAGGGGTGGCATGGGGGCGGGGGAGGGAGGCATGTGCCCCCCCTGATACTGGCCCTTGAAAGTGGTGCAGTTTTTTGCGTATGGGCCAGCAGCATGTTGTGGAGTGGACACTAAGTCACGGCACAGAAATATAGGAGTGGATATGGGGCTTTTGGCCCGCCCCCAGGCCTGCCCACATATTGTGCCCCCCCAGACTCAGAAAGTACCAGTCACCCCTGCATCAGGGTATTCACAGTGCCCTCATCTCTCCTGCTTTTAGCTATGGCATGGCATAGGGTGTTCCTGGGATTTCTAAATTTGTTTTTGTCATAGCATTATAAAGGTTTGAAGTGCTGATTTCAGACACTGATTCCAGTGCTGATTTCCATGGGATTCCTACCTTGGTTAAAAATAAACCTGTATATAAGAATTTTGCTGGACTGGAGCA
>NW_005842422.1:458275-472827 GCF_000455745.1 Alligator sinensis
GCAGTATTACCACCGTGAGAAACAAAATCTCCAATTGTTCTCAAAAGGGCCTTCCTTAAATTATTAAAATAGTCCCTGGAAAAACATGAGACGAGGTACAAGAAACAGAAATATTATATTATATGTACTCTCTACTGGGGAACAAACCTCAGTTTTGAATAATCCTGCTATAATTGGATTGGGGGAGGGAAGCAAAAGTTTTACAAATGGCCAAGATTAAAGGGGAAAAATTCACAAGAATGACAGTCAGATTTAGTCATTTTCTTAATATATTTGATGCATTCACATCTAGGTTAGCTTTACACTGATTGTGGGGCAGCTGTTTATTTGACTTTGCTTTGTTTTAACAGTTTTGCGACTATGTTGCTTAGCAAAAGTTTCCGGTTCTGATCCAGCAAAGCATATGGGTGTCATTCTGAGCTATTGAATTGTTCCTATTTAGCCAGGTCTCAGCTGGTGTAAATTGGCATAGCTCCACTAAAGCTAATGGGGTTTCACTGAATTACACTGCTAAGTATTGGGCTAATTGACTTTGACAGGATTCCTCACGAGTTTAAAGTTATGCAGGTACTTAAAGCAGACAAGGTTCTTTGGGTAAATGTGATATCTTTTATTAGACCAACTAAATAGTTGGAAAAATTGTTCTTAGCAAGCTTTCAGCACAAACACCCTTCTTCAGGCATAGGGAGAGTCTGCTTGTGTTTTATTCTCCTAGTTGGAATAGAAGCCAATAAGCAAAATGCAGGTCTGTGAAAATGCAAATACGTGGAAGTGAGGTTGCCATCCTGGTGTGGGATGTTGGTATATAAGCTGTTAACATCCATGGTGACTAGGAGGATATTACTGGAAAGGTGGTCTATGTTTTTAAGTTTTTGTAGAAAATCCGTTGCGCCTTGGACGAAACTCGCTCCTTGGGTGACAACAGGTTTTATGATGGCGTCGATGAAACCTGATATTTCCTTAGTGAGGGTTCCATGGTTGGATATGATAGGTCTGTCTGCGTTCCCTTGTTTGTAGATTTTAGGGAGCATGTAAAAAGAAAAATCATAAAACAACAGGAGACTGTCCTTAAGCCTGAAGAAGGATGTTTGTACCTGAAAGCTAGCAAAGAACCATTTCTCCAAATATTTAGTTGGTCTAATAAAAGATATTACCCAAAGAACCTTGCCTGCCTATGTTCTTAGACCAACACGGCTACAGCCAACACCGCAGATATTTAAATGCGTTTTTGGATCATGCCCTAAAAATATTCTCCATGCCACCCAGCATAAAGCATGTGGATGCTGTGAACACTTGACAAATAACCCTGTCAGTATATTGCCTACAAAAGCTCCAAATCTAGCCCCCTCTTACGCTGAGCTGATTAAATTAGATGAAGTGGGGACAGGAATGGGGTCTGGGATGTGGACTCCTGTCTATTAGAATCTAGGATGAGACAGGCTCATTTTGACATATGACTTAAATCAGTATCAGGTCTCCAAGATGAAATACTATTTGTTCTAAACCACTGTACAGTAGTAGCTCTTTGTAGTTTTCTTTCCACTATAGAAAAAAATGTAATGCTGAGAACATGAAAAGCAGTCCCTGTTTTTCCACTTAGCACTGAAATGAAAATGAGCCCATTTTAAACTGCACACTTCAGAAAAGATAATCTGCTTCCTCCTTAGGGTGTTGATTATGCATTCATAAAAGTTTGGGCAATTATTGTTGCAGTAAAAGTGAAAATAATAGCTGTCAGGATATGACTTAGTAATTGCTCCACAACTTGAAAAATTTTATGTAACTGCTATAGAACTCTTAATGTAATTAAAACATATATAAATAGAGAGAGATGATTATGTAATAGCCATGCGCTACATAAACAAATGTAATTCTTGGAAATTAAACAAATAGTAAATCTCCCCTGCGTGAAAAAAAAGACAACCCCCTTTTCACTGTGTACATAAGTGGCTAGAATATCAGCATTTCAATTTTGTCACCATGGATCCACCCCAATCTGAGGTTAATTTAGAATGATAATAGATCTGGTGGTCTCACTTTGGCAGTAAGTAGGTAGTAACGCACCCATGGCCACAGTAAGACAACCACTAGGGTCACCAACTTAACAACACAGATGTGGCACTGGGGATAGATTCCATGACCGTTAGCTCCAAAACTATGTGCACGGAGCTTAAATCAGGAGCTAGAATGCCTTATTAGTTCCCATCAGGGCTGGACAAAGTTTGTTAAAGGAATATTTCAGGGGAGTTAAAAAATAGTTGTTAAAGCGATTTTTTTTCTAGGAAATCTGTTTAACATTGACCTATTTCTTCATTTTTGGCCACAAAAAAAACACCCCCCAAAACAAAACTTTAACAACTTTCAGTAATCAATTTTATCATCAATATTATTGAGAATTTTCACAGAAATATTATTGAAAGAGGGTGACACTTTTTGCCTGACAAAACCCTCTTTTTGGGTAAGTGAAAATGTCTCGTATGCATTACCATTCTTAGTAAACAAAAAGGGGCACGTATTCGCTTTGATTTCATTGTCAATATAAATCATCCCAAAAAAGAAAAGTAAAAGATGACATGAAACCTTTTTAGTCTTTTGCAATCAGAACATCTTCCAGATTGAGGTATGCATTTTACATTAATATCAGCAGTATCAGTATAAGAATACTACTGGGGTAACATCACAAATATTCAAGTGGCTACAAGTCCAACCATCAAGAATACTGTTGTGCATATGCACCACTTAAATGCTTATAATTGCTTGTCTAGGACAGAACCCAAAAAATCAGCCAGGCAAATTAAGCCTCTGAATCCTGCACCAATGAAATCAGTAGGAGTTTTGCTAGTGACTTGCTAAGTCCATAACAGAAGAGAGCTGCAGGTTGCTTCTTATTTCTGAAGAGAAGAAGCCTCTCTGGTCAATCACAGTGGGGAAGAAACTGCCTGGGTGCACCAAAGAGCCTGTTTCCATCCCCAACCCCTCCACCACACCGCAGTTCATTCACATTCAACACAGCAATTTTTTCTCATCCTCAAAACCTCTCAGGCCGCTCATGGCTTTACGGCACCAAATGAAGTATCTGTTCTGAACAACTGTCTTAGTTTTCTGGTTAATGCCAAGATTATCATACAGTATTTCCTCCTCATTATCAAAGCCCAATTTTAATTCTGTCTTTCCATCCACTATACAAATTTCTTTCTAGATTGCCCTTCCAGTATAGTCTCCTAATCCCCAACTCACAAGAACAAGTATTTTGTCCGAGTTGCAACATCCAGTATTTATCTCCACGTTAGAAGTCATACAAAATGTTTTAAGATTTGCACAGAAATACTTACCCACTCACAAATCCCAGGCCCACACAACTATTGCTATTCTGCCTTCTCTCTTCCACCAATGTGATATCTTCTTACCAACTAATAGCTGGGCGTTGGGAGTGGGCCGTGAAGAGCATTTTGCCTATTGCAAGGACTCAAAGGAGCAATCATTGATAAAAGAACCAAAAGTTTTAGGAACCTATGGCATGAATGGCACAAGTAGCACAGGCAGCTTCAGTGTGTTGTACATGGTAGATCAGGGAAGGGGCTACCAGTACAGAGGCAGATAAGGAAGGGAGCCACAAGCAGAGCAGAATATCCGCTAGTGGATGGAGGGGATCAGACCCCTCAGGGAGGGGTCCCCAGTGGTTTAGACCATGCAACTCTTATTCACTCCAAGAAGAACTTACTCATTTGAGAGGACTCCTTTTGATTCAAGTCAGTGCCATTGATTCAAAATTTATTTCAAAAGGACTAAGACATTCTGTCTGGTGCTTGGTCACTAAAGCTGGCCTTTGAGGTGGGGGTGGGGGGGAGGGAGCATTTTATTTGCTGAAAAATGCAGTTTTGGTCAACCCAAAGCCACTCACAAACATGGGTCAAATTAGCAAATAGCTTTGGCTGAAGACAAAAACTCTGGGAGGGCTGAAACAGTTTCACCATTTCTAAAACAATACATTTCTCATTTCCACATTCACAAGGAAAGTTATGTGCCTTGTGCAAAATCAGTAAAAGGGAAGGTCCAGATCCTTGCACCCCATAATCCAATGGTTAGACATCCCATAATCACTTGGGACATAGGAGGGGAGGCTCAAATAGCTTCTTTGTTAAGAGCAGAAGTTTAAACTGATGTCTTCCACCTCCCAGAAGAGTATCCTAACCACCGAGTTTTATGGTGTTCCAGCCTGGGATGTTCTCAGTCTCCCTTGTTGATGCTCCACTTTGCATAAAACACTTAAATATTCATTGAAGTGGGGATTCCAACCTGGTCTCCCATATGCCTGATAAACAATACTATATGGTTAGGCTATATGCGAGCTACTAATCCCTGATTTTAAGACTGTTGCCTGAGACGCTGAAAAACATGCAAATATTTGAGAAGCAAGGACCAACATGGCTATAATGCCACCCCAATACTCAGCAAATATTTGGGATGGGGATTTGAATGCCTGAAAAATCAAGCTGAATATCCAATTCATCTCAAAAAGTAAAAAACAAACAAACCCAGTTTCAGATTGACCCAAAATAAATGTATTGTTAACCTTTATTTTTGTCCTTGTTTATCTGTTGAACAAATTAATCAGTGTTTGGTCCAGTCGTAGTCCTCACCAGTGCTAAGTAAGGGTTGTATAACCAAGAAATATAAGGTAGGAGTATAACCTCATCTCTACGGGGAAGCACACTACATGCCCTGAATGGGGGAAATTTACAGCTGTAAGGAAAATTCTTCTGCCAACCAAATTTCTTATGTTTGAACTAGAATCATCAAAATTATTTTGGCCTGTGGGGACTGGGTCTGGGTTTTTGTTCTGATTTATTTTTACATTGCACATTTCAGCATACCAGAAAAGTTCTGTAAACTAATAGTCAATATCAAAAGACAATGCATTTGGTGAGTGCTGAGGACTGGATCCTGTTGATTAGCATAACACTACTGAAGTCGATACAGCTATGTCACTCTCCAGTAACTGAGGGTCTGGCCACAGGAACTTAGTGTAAGCATGTTTACGTCCTATTTACATTTGGCAGGGGAAGAAAGGGGCAAGGCACGTTTTCATCTCTTGAGAATGGACTAAACTCCATCAAAGCCAATGGATTGGTGCCCATTTATGCCAGAATTGAGTTATGCTCAGGACATCCATAACATACTCTGAACATGGAAGATATACTGACACTGTGTGTATGTTTTATTCTTATAGCAAGCAAAGGAAATATAATCCTTGCTTTGAGTCTTGATTGCTCAGAAACACGAGATCTTCCTAGCAGAGGAAAGAGACTTGGGCAGAAAAGTTCTGACCTAGGCTTGTCTTATATCGCAGAAATACACCAGATATCCAACCCCTCCCCCCCACACACTTTTTTTTAATAAGAAAGACCATGAGAAGAAATTTGACTGCCAGCCCTTGTGTTATCAGAGTGATTTAACACTGAATTGCACTAGAAGAGCCTATAAATCTTTACTAACAGCTTAACATATGAAGCATTTGATGTGTCTGGGAACCTGCTGTATGAAAGAAATTAGCTGTAAAAAAAAGAAGTGAAATGCTTATTCCCATGGGAAGAGTCTCTAAGACTGCTAATAGATCATTTGTTCATTTGGAAGACACTTGTTGCTCTGGTAAAACAGCAACTAATATTTTTGCTTTTCACTGCTTCGACAGGAAATATAGTGCTAAGGGCCAATAGACAAGGCAAATCATCATATTAATTACACGGTCAGTAAACATTTGCTCTCCCATGTTTCCTAAAGAGTCTGAATACTTCCTGGTTGGGATTCAGCAGTAGAGCTAGTCTGTGTTAGTTACTTTACTCTATAAATATGGAGATGATGGATGATGCCTTAAAGCAATGAGGGCCAACCTTTTTGGCAGGCATGCTACCAATTAGCCAAGCACCCTCCTCAAGTGCCACACTGATCCCCTTTGCCTGCCCAGTTTGCTGCTCTGCTGCTTTTTCTTCCCAGCACTGTGCTCCCTGCTTAAACTGGTGCCATGCTTTCTGCTTCCTTCTCTGTGCTCCCTGCCCAATATGCTGCATTGCTTTCTGCTTCCTGCCCTATCTGCCAATGTTCTGCCTTTCCCCTCCCTGATCTCCTGTTTGCCATACACAGAAGCTTCCTGTGCCATAGGTTAGCTACCCCTGGTTTAAGGGATACCTAGGTTTTAGTAATAGCAGATTCATAGATTCATAGATTGTAGAGTTGGAAAGGACCACAATAGATCATCGTGTCCAACCCCCTGCCCCTGGCAGGAAAGAGGACCGAGGTCAGATGACCCCAGCCAGGTGACTATCTAGCCTCCTCTTGAAGACCTCCGAGCTAGGTGATAGCACCACCTCTCTTGGAAGCCCATTCCAGATCCTGGCCACCCTTACTGTGAAAAATGTCTTCCTAATATCTAACCTAAATCCACTCTCAACTAGTTTACACCCATTATTCCTAGTCACTCCCTGGGGCACCTTAGTAAACAGCGCATCCCCTATTCCCCGTTGACCTCCCCTAATAAATTTATAGGTGGCCACAAGATCTCCCCTCAGCTGTCTCTTGTGAAGGCTGAAGAGATTCAGCTCTCTCAACCTCCCCCCATAGGGTCTATCACAAAGGCCACTAATCATGCAAGTGGCCCTCCTCTAGACCCTCTCCAGATTCTCTCATGCACCTGCTAATGCACAACAAGGTGCGATTGGCCTTGTTGATGGCCTCATGACACTGCCGGCTCATGTTCATCTTGGAGTCAATTATGACTCCAAGATCCCTCTCTGCCTCCAAGCTGCTGAGAAGGACACTCCCCAACCTATAGGTGTGCTGGGGATTCCTCCTTCCCAGGTGGAGTACCTTACATTTATCTTTATTAAATTGCATCCTATTTCTCTCTGCCCATTGATCCAACCTGTCCAGGTCAGCCTGAATCTGCTCCCTGCCCTCCGGTGTACTAACTTTGCCCCATAACTTGGTATCATCAGCGAACTTGGAGAGGGTGCTCTCCACGCCCTCATCCAAATCGCTGATGAAGATATTGAATAATATCGATCCAAGGACTGAACCCTGTGGGACCCCACTGCCCACTGCCCTCCAAGCTGAGAAGGAACCATCCACCACCACTCTCTAGGTGCAGTCCCTAAGCCAGTTGGCCACCCACCTGACCGTGTAGGCATCCATTCCACAGTCTGCTAGCTTCCCAATGAGGATAGGGTGCAAAACTGTGTCGAAGGCCTTCCTAAAGTCCAGGAAGATGACATCAGCCTCAGCTTCCGCATCCAGGCAGTGTGTGACCTGGTCATAGAAGGCTACAAGGTTTGTCAGGCAGGATCTACCTGTGACAAACCCATGCTGGTTTCCAGTAGGGAAGCATCAGTCAGAAAAGCTACCAAAGTCAGACTGAAAATTAGGCAGTTTCTAACTCTCAGAAGAACAAGGTTCTGGAACAGCTTTCAAAAAGGAAGCAAATAGCCTAACCCATTTCAAACATGAGTTTCATACATTTATAAACAGGATTTTCTCATGTTGTTGTTCACAATAGCAGGGGACTGGATTAGATGGCCCAGGAGCTCCTTTCCAGCCTTACATACCAGTATTTAAGACACCATTTTAAAATGCAGGCACCTAAGACTAGAGATTGAGACCCAGATGCCTGATCCTGCAAAGACAGCCCTATGGAAGAACCTTTGCCCCCTGTGTTGAGACCCAGTGGTCCACCCACTCACTCTAATTAACAGGATTAGGATTTACATGGTCTGACTATTACAGGTACTGAACAGCCGAAACCTTTATATGTTGGTGCTGGATCTTCAGCTAATCTGACTTTACACCAGTTGAGGATCTGGCCTGTGCAAGTTTGGGTAGATGAAGGACTTCAGGGTCTGGCCCTATGTCAGAACTAGTTTGTATTAACACAATAAGAATGAGCTTCTACGGCATCTGTAGCACGAATGCCAATGGGACGAGTGCAATTTACCTCATTTCCTTTTCTCCAAAGCAAGGCGTCCCTGTGCACTACTTAAATTTCCTTACTGCCACTCTTCAAATTGGGATGTGCAAGTCATTAGACTCAGTCAGGTCAACATCAAAGGGAAAAACAAATAGTGAGGCATTTTGAAAATGCTAGAGACGAAATCCTGTTTCTCATGTGTCTTGAGCATGCCTTCCCCCTCATAAATTTTAGCTAAAACAGCTCCCAGATTTTATCCTAAAGACAACTGAAAACAAATGGCTCAATTTGTTGGATTTTGCTCAACATGTGCCATTGATTAGCTGCATTGTGTGATGCATTTTTGTCTTTTTTATGTAAAAGAAAACAAAAACGAAAAAACACAATTAAAATGCACTAAACATGGAGAGGAGATGGGTTAGATCCTTAGCTGATGTAAATAACTTCTATCAACAATTAGGGGAGCTATGAAAACCCATATCAGCAGAGAATCTGGTTCCATTTCTTTCTTTTATAATCACTCAAAATGACTGCAGTCATGTATTACAGCTAATGCTTTTGCTGTCCCTGCTGATTTTGGGTGCCTCAAGTCCCAGCTGCTCTATTTGCAACAACTTAGGTAGGATCAGCTCATCATAGGTGCAGAACATCTAACCTTTTGAATTGACATTGGTGGTGACTGTATATGCTTAGCACCTCTCAAAATCAGGCCCTGCTAGAGCAGTGCTTGGCCAAGGCATCTCTGTGTGGCACTGCATTGTGCCATAAAACACTTGGGTACTTATTGGCTGTTTATCCAAAGTAAAATTCAAGAGAAGTAGAGGAGAAGGTAAAAGAAAATTACATTCCCCTATACTTTTCTATTATGGAAAGTTTGACTGCAGGCAACAGTAATTATTTTTTAAGTGATATTTTTTTAGCAAGATTGTGACACAAGGGATTTGATGCACTTTTCCCATTGCAACAGGTTGCTTCACTGGTCTTTCGCCAAACATACTTTAATAGTTTTATTTTCACCTCCATTAATGCTTAAATGCTTCCATGAGGCATTACAGTCAGTTATTCTCCACCAAAATTGAAGAATAACACGAATGACAGTGCATTTATAAACACACAGAAAGCACCACAGTTTTCTCCATTACTCTGTCATCAAAGATATCAACTCTAGGTTGTGCTCAGAGCATTAGCCCATGTAGCCTGATATGAGTTCATGAGGCTGGAATTCAAAACACTAACCAGCTGTGGGAACCCGGGAAGAAGCCTGTCACACTAAATGGTATCCAGATTAGAACTGTGAGAATTTGGGAAAGCCCGTCTAGCAAGAAATCTCTGAGGGAAAAAAACAGTGGTTCCCAAGTTTGCTAGTCACAAAGCTTAGAGGAAGCTAGGCCTGTATGAGATATAGAAATAACTATATTAGAGGAAAACTTCTCAAGAAAAAGCTCAAGAAGTTCAGTGGATTCTTTCTTAATTAAAATATGGTCCTTCTCTTGAATAAATCTCTCTCCAAAATGTCACCTTCAGACCATATTCTGCAGAATTTGACCCTAAGAAATTAAAGGAATTGTGCACTTAGGGTTGGGCCCACCATACTACTGTACACACAGCGCTGTTCATATCTGGCATGCATTGACAGTCAAATTTCAGGGAGACCACCCACCGTGTAATATCTAAGAGAAAGAGTGAGAACGGGACTAATTTATGGGACCCGCCCTATGACTGATTTCATGCTTGGGCCAGAGCAATTGCTCTCCCTGTCCCCTCCTAATCTCAAGACACTCATATTTCTGTGCATCATATCATATTTCTTCACAATCAGAGACTATGCCACCTGCTAAAAGGTATTTATGGTCGAATCCTGCTACATGCAGCATGTTTGAAGATTGGGCCCATGACTCCCCCTTAATTTACAACATCCTGTAAATGGGTCCTTAAACAGTTCATTAGGAAATGAGCAGGAGATGGTATCATTGAAGACTTGTTCAGTACCACTGCAGTCACTCACTCAGGTATGGCATTGCTAGCCCACTGCAGTGCATGAACTGGACACAGATAACACAGGAGGATGTGACAGCTTGAGTTTCAGGCTAGGGAAAGTTCAGTACTTTATTGCTGAAGAAGTAAAAATACCTTGGATAGCTCAATCAGCGCCAATACCAAAAGAGTACAGCACATCAGGTGTTGGCTGTTTGGAGTTTTTGTCATGAGGAAGAAGAGGGCAGTTCAAAGAGCTCCTTCAGGAAGTGATCTTTTCCTGCATACTTAGTTAGTGACCCTGAACACAGCAGCCACACAGATGGTGTCAGGTCCCTCTGAGCTTCCAAGGACATGGCCCACAATCTGATTGATGTTACACCTGTTAAGACTTGTGGGAGTAGCTAATGACATGTGTCTAATGAAATTCTCATTTGCAATTTCCCTCTTTCATAACATCCTGGTCTTTTTAGCCCCTAAACTTTGTTCAGACTCAGAAGAAAATTCACAAGCCACAAATCACAAGGCTTTTTTTTTTTTAATCTTCTGATTTCCAGAAAAAAAGGATTTTTTTTTTAAGGAAAAATATTTGGTTAAAAATATCCTTTTCTAAAATGGAAATGTTCATTTAAAAAAAAATCAAAATTTTCCCTTAGGCAAACCAGTCTTCCCTCTCCATTCCCCCTCCCTCCCCCACCTCCTTATTTTTCTCTCTTTTTTCCAGTGGCAAAATAAGTTAAAGCGGGGCGGGGAGGAAAGAAGAGGGGAGCAATGAGTCTTTTGAAGAACAGATTCCAATGTATTGCTCTATTACCTTAGGTGGTTCATCACACAGCAGTTAAAGAAATAAACCAATAACTGAGCCCACATGCTCCCTGCTATATCTTCACACAGAGGGAAACTTTGCAGTGAAGTGAAGAGAGGTGGAGTGAATTCCACATCTGTCATGCATTGCTCACCTATTTCTCCGACACTACAGAAGACTCCAGTTCCAGTTCCAAATTTGTAGGGGGAGAGAGTATGAAAATTGTACAACTGCAGGCCCTGTCAAGCTCTGCTGGCTTGCTGTTTGTGAAGGAGGCCTTCAATGAGCTGCTACCAACCAGCATGGGTCCAAAACCACTGCCCTCCTTTCTGGCCTGCTGAGGATTATAGGAGCAGATCCTGTGGATTCTTCTTGAAAATGCTCTCTCACTGGGAGGTTTCTACAGAAAACCATCCCACAGTCTTTACTCAGACAAAACTTCTACTGATTCCAACATGGACTTTGACTGTGAAAGGATGTGCTAGATTAGGCTGGAAGAGATTTTAATTTGAGGCCAGTTCCTTTTAGTAGATGATGCATGAATCCAGACCTCAATTACAGAGGCTGGAAGACAGATTAAGGAAGATGAGAAAACTTTATTTTCCATAACTCATTTAAACAGTGTTTGATTTAAGATGCCTTTAACAATAAATACGCATAAAGATTTTAATATTTCAGCCATGCTAAGTAGCAATGGGATAAATGTGAAGGCCAACGCACTTTGCCCCCAAAACAATGAGCAGCCAAAAACAGTCAAGATACAAGTCTTGCCTAACACCTTTTCCTGTCTTTTTAATTATGCCATTATGGAGATCCTAGCTGTCAAGAGCAAGACTGCAATGGTGTTATTGGCTTGTCTCATGGTTCTTCTGGATTATGCTTGCACAACTATCTTACTGTTAATCATTACAACTAGTGTCTCGAACTGATACTACCAACCTGCACATATTCACTTTTATGCTAGGATTTATACTCTGAGTTACTGGAAACTGAGATTACTTGAAACAAATCATAAATGATACCATTCTCCTGCTCATTTCCTAATGAAGTGTTTATACATCATGGTGCAATACTGGCATGATAATTCTTAGTAACTTTCATGACAGAGGTGCAGACAAAAAGCACTAGTCACAGAAATAGTGCCAAGCACGCTCTATTCCTGTACATTTCCCTATTGTGACAGATTACTGCCTGGGAGTTATTGTTCAGAGGGTTAATCCCAATGATTCTTTCCCATAGGCCAACACTGCTGGCTCAGTACATCCCCATAATCCAATGCAATCTCCCCTCTGACTGAGTGGCAGTAATGGAGTTTCAAGGAGTTATAACACTCAAAGAGTCATAGAGTTTCTTCAGATTCTACTTGCCCTTCAACAGCTCCATCTTGGACGTAATCTCTCCTCTAAACCCTCTTTCCTTATTTCTGACTCACTACGCTGGTTTCAACATCCACTGGGGAAAAGGCCTAAATGGAGGACATAAATGCACCTCTTAGTAAATAGATGCTCTGTTGCTTAGCTATCAGAAGGATTTTGGTTTATGCCCCACCAGGGGCAGATTCCTCCTATAAATTCAACCTCCAGTGCTACCATCACAGGCTTCTATAGTGTTCACAATTCCACATGTAGTTTTATTGATGCAAGTACTGCTACTTCAATACATCCATCTCTCAGAAGTACTTACTTGCAAGCTGCCATCTGATGGAGTGTTCCCCGGGTTAGTGAGCTGTCACTAAAATGCTCTCACCTGAATGGCGTGGAACAATAAACTCACAAGATTGCATTTTACTGGGAAAATCCCAGGTCTCAAATATTTGAGAGGGTTCATCATTGTGATGCAGTTCACATCCTTGCACTGAACATTGTTATTGTTGCAATGTAGATCTAATAGGAAATGAATACAGTAGTTATGCACTGTGAAAAAGAAAGATGCCTTCTTCTGAAAATATTTGCATACATCAAAGGACGGCCTACCCTGTGTTTAAACAATAAGTGTCTTGGATTTTTAGCAACTGTTACACAAGGTTTTTTGTTTTGGTTTTGTTTTAATTGTGCTTCTGCTTTTGATAGTTATTTTCTTATTAGCAAATAATAATCTTCATCTGCTAAACATTTATGTCCTATATTAAAAACATCAAAGCCCTTAGAACTTTGATGATATTCTTCTCCATGAACACATACCAAGTCACAGGAACAAGAAGGAAAAACTAAGCAGAAAGCATTCAAAGAAAACCAGCCTGGAACACAGAAATATATCTTGCTTCAAGAAATGATATAATAATGAGTAAATATTGTTGTCTTCTGCTACCTCATGCTAAGAGATCCTCATCACTCAGTGAAGACAAAGCTAATTCATTCCATGCCTTTCTTTTCCTTAGAGCAATGCTGTTGCTTTTGTTATAGCTAAAGGACTGTAATTTTAACTTCAGCTCTGTGAGGATGGATGGCACTGATGGCATCAGTATGAACAAGGTTTGACCTTAGACACAATATGGGGAAAGAATCTTGAGTAGAGATGTGTGAATAATAGTTGCACTTAGTACTGCACATAGGTGCTGCTATACTGTAAAATAAATTATTCCATATGTTAACTGAAGAGTCCTATTCAAGAAACAGGCATATATCTGACTTCTCAAGAAAAAAATACAGAAGAAAAAGTGACAATTTTGGGGGGAGATAAAATTTCCTCCACTCCCCCCTTTAGAACGTGATGTTTCACTGAAAAGAAAATTGTCCTTTTTTTTTTTCAACTTGACTAGGTCTACTAGATATGTCAAGGAAACCAAACCATCACAAACTAAATCTAGTATCAGACAACTGAAAATGCTGTGAACTCTGAATACAGCTTTTTTTTGTTTGTTTTACAAAAGCAACCCTGTCCCTATGATAAGCAACCAAAATCAACAATCTGTTTTCATGCATAACTCAGCTTCCTGCCAACATGGAAAAAACTAGGGGACTGTGGCGTCAACACCTACACAGTCAAATGGGTCACTAACTGGCTGGAGGGCCGCACCCAGAGAGTGGTGGTGGACGGGTCATTTTTGACCTGGAGGGATGTGGGCAGTGGGGTCCCCCAGGGCTCGGTCCTCAGACCTGCGCTGTTCAACATCTTCATCAGCGACTTGGACGAGGGGATAAAAAGCACCCTATTCAAATTTGCTGATGACACCAAGATGTGGGGGGGATGTGAGCATGCTAGAAGGGAGGAATAGGCTGCAATTGGACCTAGACAGGTTACAGGGGTGGGCAGATGAGATCAGGATGGGTTTCAACACTGACAAGTACAAGGTGCTGCACCTGGGGGAGAAGAGCCAGCAGCATACGTACAGACTGGGGAACTCCCTTCTTGTCAGTGCAGAGGCAGAAAAGGATCTTGGAGTCATTATTGATGCCAAGATGAACATGGGCCAACAGTGTGGGGACGCGGTCAGGAAGGCCAACCTCACCTTGTCATGCATCCACAGATGCATCTCGAGCAGGTCCAAGGAGGTGATCCTCCCCCTCTATGTGGCACTGGTCAGGCCGCAGTTGGAGTACTGCATCCAGTTCTGGGCACAGCACTTCAGGAGGGATGTGGATAGCATTGAGAGGGTCCAGAGGAGGGCCACCTGCATGATCAGGGGGCAGCAGGGCAGGCTCTATGAGGAGAGGCTAAGGGACCTGAACCTGTTTAGCCTCCACAAGAGAAGGCTGAGGGGGGATCTAGTGGCCTGTTACAAACTAGTCAGAGGGGACCAGCAGGCATTGGGGGAGTCCCTGTTCCCCCGAGCACTACCAGGAGTGACTAGAAATAACGGTCACAAGCTGGCAGAGG
>NW_005842422.1:472841-473111 GCF_000455745.1 Alligator sinensis
CAGGGTGGCTAGGATCTGGAACCAACTTCCAAGAGAAGTGGTGCTGGCTCCTACCCTGGGGGTCTTTAAGAGGAGGTTAGACGAACACCTTGCTGGGGTTGTTTGACCCCAGTACTTTTTCCTGCCATGGCAGGGGGTCGGACTTAATGATCTGCTCAGGTCCCTTCTGACCCTACCAACTATGAAACAATGTAACTATGGTAGGTGTATTTCTAGAAACCACTGAGGTGGGGCTGGGAGCTTGTCCCTGGAGTTCCCTGTGTGAGTGTT
>NW_005842422.1:473121-515792 GCF_000455745.1 Alligator sinensis
ACAAGTCTGCATGCACCTGTGTCAGTCAGGGCAAGGGCTACACTTGTTTACTTGGAATAATTCCCTTCTCCAGTAACAGCCTCATAAAGTTGAGGCAGGACTTTTCTCCACACCTCCTACAATGCCCCAACAGCTTTGCCATTGTGCTGTTATGGAAATCCTACACCTTATACCAGTTGTGCCCCACTCCCTTGATAACAGAGCATTTATCAGCTCTATTATCAGCAGTTATCACCTCATCAGAAAACAAACAGCCTCTCATTAGTTTAAGCTCTTCTTAAACAAAAAGAAGAAAGAAGGAACATTACCAGCTGATCTGTTGATTAGCTCCAAAAAGCCTTAAACCAACATTGCTATCTGCCACAGCCCAGACTGTGGCCAGCATGTGATCTGCTAGCTAATCGTGAGGTGTCTGTGTAGGACAGAGGGGGCGCGGATCAATGGGGCGGGGAGGGGAGGGGAAGGGAGGGGGAAAGCAGGAGGAAACCAGGCAGATGCTGCTGTGCCTACAATTCTCTGCTGGAGCTCCAGCCAGGGACCAGAGGGGAGGGGCCAGCTCTGCTGTGGAGCAGAGAGCCTGACCATCCCAGAGAGCATGTTGGGATGCTGGGGGACTCTGATTGAACTTAAACCAGCAAGGAGTCTGGGACAGACATTGCATAAACCAGTTTGACCCAAATCAGTTAAGTCTGATACTACATTCAACCAGGTTTATCTCAAACTGGTTTAAGCCATTTTCAAACTGGTATATGTGCACTGAATGTATGTTCTGTCTAATCACTTAAACTGGTTTATGTGTAATGTCTGTTCCTAGCCAAATTGACAGTGTCAAATGAACCCTTTAAACTAGCTTAGAGTTATAGGATAGGATGGGGAATGACAGAATTTGGTTTCCCAACATTGTCTGAAAGTTCTAAGCTACAGAGCCCAATTCTGAGCAGGTAAAATGTAATCCCCAATAGTTATTTTTGCATCATGGAAATCTGGCCCATAATCCCTATTTCATAGCTGCATGCATGGACAGTGGGAAAAGGTGCCCCTCACACATTTCATAGCAGAGAATAGAGAGAGCTTCAATGGAGACAATATTCCACTGCACACCTACAGGTGAGAATGGCAAAAGCAAAGCCAAGCATTGGCTCCACCCTTCAACATGCAACATGGAGGGTGCAGAGAGGAGTATCATCTATTAATAGTGGTTACTAGAGTACAAGAGCAATACCGAAGTGGCTCTCCTGAAGTGTTTGGGCCAGCAGAATTGTGACCTCCCTATTTCCACCCTGACCTGCTTCTTGGGTCAGGACAGCTACATGCAGATTTGCTAACTGAGCAAATCATCAAGCTCAAATCTTACCCTAAAGTTAAACAAACAGATAAAACCATGTATAAGCTTAAATTCTCTCCAAAGCTTTTGTAAACCCTGTATGTAACTCATGTATTTATGCACAGTAGTTGAGCTGCAGGAACCTGGCATGGGCAGCTCCCATTGCAGTCAAGAGTTCTGTGTGCAGACAAATTGCAGGCTTGAGTCTGTGATTTGTATCAGCTTTTCTGGACCTAAATCCTTCAGCTGTTCCGCATCTAAAATACCCTTTAATGCACAGGGAAAGTTACAGACAAATCACAGGGAATATTGATATAGTAAAAGCTGCAGGATTAGGGTCTTCTTTCTGCATATTGTTATTTATATTATCAACAAAAACAATAACCATTATCTAAAATGATATTAAATATTAAACCACATTGACAAGGTAGAAACAGTATAATAACAGGGTGACTAGGGATACAGGAACCTGTGCTGAGTCGGGGGGAAAACATACAGCTGTAGCTTATATGTGTGATCTCCTAATTGTGTATTTTAACCAGAGTTGTGCTAACCAAACTGAAAGACCTGCTATAAGGCAAAAATTTCAAGATCAGTGTTTTTAAAATACTCATATTGAAAAAATTATTCTGGAGATCAAATGTCCTTTTCGGTTGACAATTAACACAATGAGAGGAGGAGGAGGAGGAAATGTCAGTGCCAAGGGATGGGAAATGGGAGGCCTAATTTCTTTTCCAAGATTAACTCTTGGGGCTGAAATAAAATTCAACCTGTTGGCTAAAATTTGGCGCTCTTCCTATTAAAATACCTCCCTAATCAGTTCAGCATGTTAGATATATATCAGACTGGACCAGACAGCAACAGGGGGAAGCAGAAGTTGATTTCTATTATGTGTGCTGCTATCTTGTGTGTATAGCCTCTTTACTTTTTCATAGAGCTTGTAGACTGTAGATTGAATAAAGAAATAAAGCTAAAAAGTAGTGTCAAGATCTGATAAATAAAGGTCTAAATAACCTTCCGATAAGCAACTGGCATAAGAACACAAGACAAAAGAAGTTAGATGATCTAAGTCAGAAAGACCAAAAAGGTCTTACACTCCTGGAGATTTGAGTAGCCAAAATACTAAAAAAACAAAAATATTATAATAATAACTAAAACAAAATAGATGTTATTGGACCAGGCACAAACAGAAGGGAGTAAGTTTTCACCAGTCCATTTCTTCCTGGCAAAATTTTAAAGCATATGCTTATCCTTAGAAATGTGCCAAACTCCCATTACCTTTAAAAAGGACATAAGTATGACATAATTACAGCATGTCAGAGCAAACTCGATTAATCGAGTCTAATTAGCATGCTGCAGCAGCCTCAGCATCTCATGTATTCAGCATCCCTGCAATTCAAAATGTCGGTGGGCGCACTTTAACTAAAGCTCACTGAACGAGCTTTAGTTAAATCACCCCCGCCACCATTTTGAAGTGCAGGGTGCTGGATACATGAAACACTGCATGTGTTTTAATTAGAGCAGTTCCCAAGACCTGCTCTAATTAAAGCTCCCCCTGTCCCCCAACCTTAAATCACGTTCTGAATTAGGCTGTAAGAGGGGCCATACTTTACACAGGTTACCCAGACTATGGGCTTGGACTCAGAAGTAAATAAGATGCCACCATGCTGCTTAGTCCTTCCTTGCAGAAGGTGGACTAGAGCAGGACTATCCTTATGTCTACCTAGTTACTGGCCAGTATAGCTGAGTAGCCCAAGCATAAATCACTAATTGAAAAAACTGGCAGCATCTCACTCACTGTCCTCCTGACTCTGGAAGGAAGAGAAAGCAGAGGGGGAATTTTGTCCCAGTAGCAGCATGTCTGTGACTCACATTGCTTCCTGGGGCTGCTCCTTGGGTGGTACACTGTACACACCACCCCTTGCTCAGGGATGTGCTTACAGTCAGTATCAGGCCCTTTGTGAAGGGAAACAAACAGCAATTACATACACTTGGTCACATGGTTCATGTAACAGTATCTAACATGTAATTAGCAAATGTGAATTTTCTAAGGACCCGACTGATTTCTTCCAAAGTAATCCCAGTGGAAAGCATTTCCACTTCCTTCCACACGGTCTTGTTTTGAATGTGCTTTCGCCTTGGTTTTTCAGAACCTCTTGCAACTTATACCACCTACTCAGCAAGTTTCAAGGCAGTCTATATAGCTTGACCACATCCATATAGCAACTCATATGCTCATACCAATTATTTTCAACAATATATGGATTAGATTACATACTTGCTGCCAGAAAAAACGATGTCTCTCAGATTTAAATCATTAAGAATGACCCTCTGGAGACAATAATCCCTCCTAAATTCGAAAGCTACAGACACTGTCAGAATGTTGTCTGGCTGCAGAACGTTTCCCCATAACAAGGCTGGTTTTTGCAATCAATGAGGCTGACAAAATCTTTAATATGCTCCCAAGGCCTGATCCCAGTCTATGGTAAAACTCCCATTGACCAGGGCTGCGTGGGAAACACTTTTCCCATTCCCAGAGTATTTTTGAGATTTTGGAAGTTTTTCCTAGCCTAAATTGAAACAAAAGTCAAAATCTCAAAACTTTTGACAAACCCAAATTCCAAGGGGGTGGAAATATGGATCAGATCAAAAGAAAGTAGGCAAGATTGGCCCAGGCCACAATTTGCTTAAAGACCATCTGATGCCCCTCCTTCCCACTTTTAAATCTATAACTGTCTCCTGCAGAAGATCCTGTCCTAACATCTTTGTCTTAGAAAAGCACCTACCAGTCCCAACTTCACCTTGTTGCCCAATGTGCTAGGTGCTGTACATACTACCTTGGTGTAGTCACTAGATGGCATCATTACACATAGCTGGGTAAGTTCTTTCTTTTCTTTAAACATTAGGACTGTTTAATCTTCGAAGAAATGCTTCATGGCAGTTTTGTGATGAAGTTTCCTCTGAGATGAAGCTCTTGTAAGCAGCAAAAAATGTTGCTCATTGCCTTAATCTTTTTTACTAGAATCATTTCTTGAGTTAGAGGGGTTCCCAGGGAACCAGTGTTTTGGCTGAGGGTAGGGATTGCCTGCATGATGATGTCTGACCACCTCTGATCAAGGACTGGTCTTTACCATATAACACAATCAAGTTGCACAAACTTAACACCCAAAATCCATAAAATTCATTTTATCCCCATGCAGAAGCCAGCTCACAAAACCCCAGTATCTGTTAGAACTCAGAGAGGTGACAATACACATAGCAAGAAATTCCCTGCACCAAACTTACCATTTATATGCAGAACAGAGAAAGAATGGTTATTATCCCCATTACTATACAGAGGGAGAAGTGAGACAGAGAGATCAAGTGACTTGGTGAAACAGATGGAAGAGCTAGGAGCTGAACAGGAAAGGATGGTCTGTACAGAGTTCTACCTCCACTTTACCCTGCTACCTTCAGCTTTTATGGCAATCTTCTAGCGTGGGCAATGCCTGCTAGAATTCAACACATGGTAATATATGATTTTTTTAAATACACTTGTTTGCCAGACAATGCGTCACTTATCCATTAATAACATACAGCAGAGGAGGGACACCATGAGGGATGATTATTCTTCCTGCACAAAGCATATAGAGAGGCCATGGCATTCTCTAGAAGTCAAGCATAGAAAGATTTCTTTTTCTGCAGCCTAATAGTGAATCTATACAAAGTAATAATAAACGTGGAAGGCACTGCTTATAACTAAATGGCTCCCTACTGAGACCTTTGATTGACATTTTTTATCCATAACTGAATTCGTACGACTCTAAGGGACTTGTGTACTGTTTCACCTGCAGATAATAAAGCGAATTTTTGTGTATGACAGATAGAGTAAACATCATCCCAGACCTGACTTCAGCATTAAAAGAATGACATTTTCAGAAATCCCCTTTACCAGCGGGGCCCTGTGAATGACATCATCACCTGCCATCATGGATTACCCTATGCAAAGGACACACAAAATTGCACAGCAGTTAGTTCTCTCACTCCAACCCTGACAATGAGCACAGAAAAATAAACTCCATAGTCTTCACACTACATTCAAATAAGTACATATGACAAACTGATGACTTGGCTCAAAAAAAAAAAAATCACTCATATCTCTAGCTTTCTATGAGCTGTCAAGAGATGTATGATAGTCATCAGCTCACTCCTCTCCAGCAAGGGTCTCAGCCCAGTTTTGCAGGCACTCACTCAAGCTCCCACTTCAAACCCCTTGCTGATTGTGCTATGCTCTTTATCACCAGCCACCTTTCTGATAGCAATCCCCTCAGCTCCCACAGTAAATATATTTATTTATCATCCTTCCCAACATAGGACCCTTCTTACAGTTCTTCCTAGACAAACTGGAACAATACAAGGCTCCAAGGCTTTTCTCTCCCTCCCTATACCCAATATCAATTCATCTTTTCACGTGCATCAGGTTATTTAATTGCCAGCCTTATTCCCAAAGCCACCCAAACCAAACGAGATGCAATATTTCTCCTTGGATCCAAAATGCCTTCAGAGGGGTCTGGAAAAATGTTAGCTGAAGCCTGCAGTTTCGAATACATCTGAGTCCCATCAGAGGCTTCAGAAAAGGTCCACAGTGCTGTCAGGAACAGAGAGAAACTGGACATCTTACGAAGGCATCTGCTGAAAGAATGACTTGCTCTTCAAAACGCTTCTCTGACAACCACTCCAGAGAGGATGTGGATACACAAATGGATGCTGTGCTCAATACTGCCACACATCAACGCTCTATAATTTTGTTCCCTTTTCAAACTTACCTGTGACATTACTTTTAATTCCCAGTAATGCTTACAGATTGCTTGATGGGGTTGCATAAGAATGATATCATTTTCTTCCTTGCCTCTGTTAGCCTTCTCATCCCATATCTGCCACTTTGAAAGATAACTAGTCATAATGGTGGCATTTGTGTTTCCTTATTACATTTGGGAATTAGTTGCTCAGTTCCTTCCTGCATTTTATAACGGGGGATTTCAGTAATTTGGAACAAGACTAGCCCTTGTTCTGATGTACCTGGGACTTCCCAGGATCTTTTGTTAACTGTTAGATACATAAATATTATTATACCTATAACATATATAGTCTGCTCTTGGTGTCACTGCAGCTAACAGAAACATTTTAATTGTTTCTAATTAAAGTTGGGCCCACAGGAGAAAACTCAGAATTTAAAAGATTTTAAAATGAAAAGTAACTGTAATTGTTCACAGGTTAGTAGATATGAATACTGCTACTACTAGTAGTAATTAATGTTTGTTGAAATTATTGAAAATATTTTTGTTGAAAATTGAAAACTGAACCCCAGAAAACCCAAGAAAGTTTTAGAAATAATCTATGATAAAATATTTCATTAAAATGAATAAACATGTGTTCTTTTTCTGGACCTAAAGAATGAAAATTACTTACTTTGATTTTTAAAGTGAAAACTATGTCCTACTGCTGAGCCAGCTCTCCCAGCCACACTACTATAACTCTTATTATGTATATT
Organism: Alligator sinensis; assembly: GCF_000455745.1. NCBI lineage: Eukaryota > Metazoa > Chordata > Crocodylia > Alligatoridae > Alligator > Alligator sinensis. The sequence continues at coordinate 479,976 of NW_005842422.1, forward strand.
GCAATAGCACCCATTAGCCTGGTTAGGTACTTTGAGTTCCTTATAACAGACACTGAACTCACACAGAATAGGAAGCCAGCCTTTTCTCCAAAGAGTGCAATTACTCGTCAAACTACTAATCCAAGAGCAATTGCTAGTTCTGATAAAATAAATAAATGCCATTTTGACATTACTTAAGGATAAGTTTGAAAAATACAACAAGACTAGAACAAGAAAGTCTGTCTTATAATTTTTTATTAATACTATAATGCAGTGATCTCTGTAAGGATAAGAGAGTATTTTATTTTGCTTTTTACGTGTACATGAAGGCTAAAAAATGCTATGAATGTTTAAATTAGAAATACCAGTTCCTGTGACATTTTTTAAATGTAAGCTAACCTTTTTTTTTGGCATGAATATAGAATAACATCATTCCTAACGATTAAGTGTCAGAAGACAGTTAACTAAAGAAGGAATGTCATTTTTAAGTACAAAGTCTAAACAAAGTTATCTTGCTTTTTGGAGAACGGAGGAAGTAAAACCAGGGCATCAACCTCCAAGCACTACACACTGCTGCAAAGATTAACATGAGATCACCACACCTATCAGGCTATGTCCACTTTTAATATTACAGGTAGACAAACACAATAAGAGGCCCTGTGCAACACAAGTTTGAAGGGAGACTCTTCAGCCTAAGCCTAAACCTGAACCACATGAGTGGTTCATGGAAAAAGTAGGCAGAAGGCAGGGTAAAGATGGATCAAAAGGTGCATAACTGGATAAGAGATGCATGCCCTTTTGAGAGATGCATCAAAAGGTACATAACTGGATAAGAGATGCATGCCCTTTTGAGAGAATTATTACCATAAGAATATCAGATCTTAAGGTTGGTTTTGTTTTAATGAATACTGGAGCGCACAGGCAAAAAAGGGGCATGTGTGCAATCTTACTTCAGAAAAGACAATGACTTAATATGCTCCTAGTTAGTACAAGAAGAGCCCTAACACTGAAATGACAATGCACTGGGGAAGCAAATATTACCTCCCAGCTTACTCAGTTCAATGGGCACTGTAGTGACTTTAGGATCTAGCCCTAAATTACTTTATTGCAAATTGTGAGAAGCTGCCTAAGTTTTCCCAGGCTTGGGATATTGCATCTGAAGCCATCCACTCCTGACAAGCATCTCCACTGAGAAAAAGGAGGAGAACTGATGCAGATGTGAGGTGTCTGCCCATGTCTGACCTGAGGTCAACAGTGGGCTGTTCAGTTAGCCACAATGACCCATGGCATTCTGGATTCCCTCGTAACCTCCTGTAGGATTTTCACAGCTCCACATTTTTGCAGCGGAACTTCTCATTTTCTTTTTCTTCCAAGCATCACTTGAGAACAATATACAAATGTGATTTCAATTAGGTCAATAACAAATTCATGGAGGTTCAGCCCTCACCATCTGTCCAGCGGGAGCGAGACTCCTTTCCTCCCCCCCCCTGCTTTCTTATGAATGCTCTGTTTGACAAACCCATCTACATAAATAGGGGAGATTAAATGGGTTTCATGGCAAAAAACAAAAGAGCAAATTAATAGTGGAACTGCCTTAATTCCCAGCACATTGCAGCATTATATAATTTATCACTTAACATGTACATATTTTAACATGATTCAACATTTAGACACAATACACAAAGACCTAGAGGACAATACTGAAAGCATATTAATAACAGCAAATTTCACAGAGGTATTATGTTTGTCTGAAATAAAGGTTACATTAGAGACATTGGTTTTTAGAAACAAATGCATTTGGCACTAAAAACAAAATAAGCACTGGAACAACAAGAAGACCTAAGCCTGTAACAGAACCACATGCACCAGGATTTTGGTTGTTCACTGGCATGCATCGCTAACACTTTTGTATCCTCTACACACAAAGATAGCCAGTAATATTAATTAAATGGGATGTAATGTATCAGATAAGCTGTCCTGGAAAACACTTCCTGATAACAGGGCAAAGGGCAATTATTGAACAGTAGTGAAAGACAACTGGAGTCTGACCCTGCTGGCACTCACCTGAGTAAGTTAGGGCTGTTTGCAAGTCAGGGCCCTAATGCAGGAGAATTTGTATCCAGACCTCTCTCTATCTGGAGAAAAAGCTTGAGTTAAGTAAAGAGGTTTAACACATTTCAGTGTTTTCCTACCCAGTCGTGCTTTGCTTCAAGCATGTGCTTCCATCCCTTTAATGTACATAAGGGAAGTTAAGCACATGCTCAAGTATGCCATTGACTATGTGAAAACATACAAAAAAGGGGAAATAAGCAGGGAGGGAAAAAGTACATCCACAGACCTAATTTTCCTACCAGTTTTGAGCATACCAAGACAGTTTAGCCTTCAGGGCCTAGCTCAAGTTGAGTAGTGCAGAATGAGTAGCTTAGAAATATGGGACTAGTCCTAGAGTAAGGTGTGATTGGTGTAAGCCAGGATACTAAAATCTACCCTTAAAACTCAGTGCAGCTATGTCATCACACTGAACAGATGACAGAAATGCCTTCAGATTATGCATTCTCCAAATAGCACTTGGCCACTGACTACAAACACAGAAAGGGATATCAGCCCTCTGCAAACATTTCTTATTTTAATTTCCATGATTGCAAAGGTCAGGTGCACTTCCTAATATATTCATATTTAAAGACATCCATTAAAGCCCAATCTGTTTCACTTCTCCTCTCCTTGACATCTGGAGCCCCAATTGAAAGCTCAGCGATGTGTGGTTTCTAATCTTTACATATTGATGTAGCTATTTAAAAAGTGGGAAAGCAGCACCGAACAGAATGACTCTCATAAATAATCCACCATCTTTGGGAAATTCAATTGCAAAGAAAGGCTCACCTTTGACCTCCCATCCTCTGTAATGGTGGTTGGGCCCAACTGTAAATGGAGACAAATGAAGGAAGGAGGGGGAGGAAGGGAAATCAATTCTACTGCTTCCAAGTAATTAAGACATACAGCAAGAGACAAATTTTATTTATAATTAAGTGATTAGCCCCAAGTGAGAGCTAAACTGGTCAGTGCAAATATAAGTGACAGAAAGCATAAGGGGTTGATGAACCCTTGGAAATGTAGGACAGGATTTTCAAAAGCACTCCACGCTGAGCTAACTGCTTCTACTGCAGTCAGGAAGGAAGGGGGCACATTATCATTGGCTTCAGTGGGGCCCAGTTAAGTGAAAAACGAACACTTATGAAAATCCCACCGGCTGTGAGCCAACACCTCTTTCCTAGCAAAATATTCTCGCAGGGTGGTGAAGATTCTCCCAGAGATTTCCGCACACAGCATTTGCATGACATCCTTGTTTTAATCCTTGTGGAATAAACAGGCAAATCTGTTTTCCAGACTTCCTCAAGGTTGCAGCTGATTTGAGGGATTCAGTAATGCTCAGGGTCATGCATCCAGAGTCTGCGCTCCTCCACACCTCATTGGAAGCCCTTGCTCTAAGGTCCAGCTCCCTGAATGTGCAACTCTATTCAGCCATTCTGCTAGGCACTTCCTATCCATTTCTATTCTCTGCTGTGGGACACCCGCAGCAAAAGGACTGCAGGCTTGAACAAGAGTGAATCAATCATTTCTTCTCTGAGGTGTGGGTACAAGCACATGCAGCGCCAGTCCATCGTCTTTCCATGTTCAAGTCATTGAGGCAGATCTACAGAGAGTGAAGGATAGGGCAATATCAACATCTGGACTTCATGCTTCTGTGTATGTAGAGGAAACTTTTGTTGTACAGGTCCTTTCTATGGGGATAAGTCCACTCTCCATTTACTTGTAGATTACTACAGGGATGATTTTGAATTTCTGGAGAGATTTACAGAGCAGAGCAACATAAAGAGATTCTAGGAAACCTGATTTAGAGCTTTCTCTCTAAGGTTTTCTATTATAACATTGTTCTTCCCCCCCCCCCTTTTTTTTTTAATAAATTCAAGTTTTTGGAGCAAGAGAAAAAAGAACATGGGGAGGGGAGGGGGGGAATCCTCCTCAAGAAGAACAAATATTCATCTGACTAGAGCCAAAAGAAGTTTTTGTCACTGCCTTTACAAGGACCAAGACCTAGACTACAGACGTTAAGCTTGGGATTCAAGCCTAGGTCAAATTCCGGCTTGTTGCTCTATTCTCTATTGGATATATCATGTCATTCGGTATTTCTCTCTACTGGCTACACCTCTTACAATGATACATGTTATACATCTGCATCAAGTTGAGCAGTGTGCCTCAGGCTACAGGATCATAAATACACACCTTCCATTATGACACTATAAGGAATGATTTGTTCTGATAGATATCTTGTCAATGATGATTTTCTTGCACACAAAACAAAGCAAGTAGAATCTAACATAATATTTGTTGGAAGAATTAGAGTAGAAACATTTTTACAGAAAAGAAAAACATTGGATATGTTTTTTGGATACTGCAAGGACAAAGAGAAGGTCATTTCATGCATCCTTCCAAAATAGTGAATCAGGTGTCTTTGCTTCAATTTTTTCATGCCAATGGATGAAGTAATAGGGCTATTATGATCAGAGCTGCAGTCCATCTGGATCAGTATGCAGGATCAGAGCTTATGTTAAGCCAAAAGCTTGTAAACTTGGATATTCAGTAATTCCTCATGTGTAAGATACAGACCTACTCAGTGCAAAATTTATCAGAAAAAAAATCTAATGAGTTCCTCCTTTTTCTAGTAACATCTGACCTTTTTCCTTCTTGTTAGGCAGCAAGAAATCTAGGCAGGGAATCTCCCCCCCGCTCCATCCCTCCCTTAACATTGTTGACATGTTTTATTCTAGTAGGACCCATAAAGCTAGGAGGTAAAGAGAAATGGGAGGAAATTCCCCCCACAATTCACAAAGAGATGGTTTAATTACATATTGAGGGATGGGTGAGATTTTACCAATTCTATCTAAACCAGTTTTGCCATTGATACCCCAAACTCTACAATACGTAAAGAAACAGGAATACAGAGGTATTTTCAAAACAGTTCAATGCCAGTTTTCCAGAAGTGACTTGGTCTCAGAAGCTCCCAGCATTGTACGTATAAGATCCCCAGAAAGAACCCTATGCTGTGCTCTTTTGAAAACTGAGCCACTCATTTATATGTCAGAATCAGATGCTAAACTCTCTCTGAAAATCTGTCTTGATAGTGGCAGCTGAGCCCTTTTGAAAATCATGAAAGGAAAGCTTTCAAAGGACAGACTACGCTGCACCTTGCTGTAGGAATCTGGAAGCAACATCTCTCTTTAGCTATGTACGAACACGGGATTGTCTGTTTCAATCAAGTCTTAAGACTTAAGTCTTAAGACCAAGCCAAGACTTTCAGTGAAGGTAAACCATGAGTGCTTAATATTTAATGAAAACATCCTGTTCCCATAAACTGATTCTTTAACAAAGTACAGCTCTGTCTTCAGAGTGAGAAAATTAAAAGGAAGAGGGCTTTCAACTTTAGGGAAACAAGGTAGTAAATGATTACATTCAAAGATGGATCTTCAATTGGTGTCAGCTGGCCAAGTTTCAGTGGAGCTCTGCTGCTTAGCACTAGCCCAGGTTTGGGTCAAAAGTATTTAAAGCCAATTTAAATATGTGCCATTGCTCAAAGTACCAGTTTAAGATTTTTTTGTTTCTTCATTACAGTTTTCTTCTGTTTGCATGTCTTCCAAGAACATGTTTTCTTTTATTAGACTGTAGTTATGTTTGCTCAGGAAGGTTTTGGGAACAGCAGCCATGGAGCTGAAGCCGTCTGGTTAAGCAGAGGTCAGTTCTGTGTAGGCAGCTGCAGTCCAATAACCTGAACTTTGACCTGCAGGGACCACCCCCTCTTCTCCTCTAATAGCTCGGTCCAGATTTCCACTAAGCAAACACAGAAAATTAGCTCAAATGCCAAGATATCTGTGTGTGAAAACATACACGCACACTGTCAAGTCTCTGTGACTCGTATTGTTGGATAATGACCAAGACCACCAAATGCATTTGGCAATCTGGAATCCATTGATGAATCAAGTCATTCGGCATTTATACTCTGTCACAATGAACATGTTGCAGTGCAAACTGTAGATGAGATTTCACAAAATTAGGAGTCTAAAGGAGCCCAGGCTCCTACATTCATATATATAGGCACCTAAATCTGTGGCCTGGCATCAGGCCTCCAAACATACTTTTTCATTCACTGAGGTGCTCTCCCCCAACCCCCTTTAGGGGCCTAATATATGGACTCAGGGGCTGGATTTTTTTAAAGCACAGAAGCAATATAGGTGAAGAAATCCCACTGACTTTCAGTAATACTTGTGGTCTTAGGCACTTGTCAAATTCCCATCCCAGAAGCCCAACAAGCTCTTACTTTGGAACATCTATGTATATTATGTATATTTATACTCGTTACATTTTTCCCCTTCCCACTCCCTCCAAGCCAGATTAGAGTCTCCTTGTGCTAGGCACATTAAGCACACATAATAAGAGGCAGCCTCTACTCTAAGGACCTGACTGTCTAAATAAATGAGCCAGACAAAGGACAGGAGAAAGGAAGTGCTGTTATCCCTGTTTTACAGGTCAGAAGGCACAGAAAAAGATGTAAGTATATTACCCGAGGGTCACACGGAAACTCTGTGGCACCGTCAGGAACTGAACTGAGATCTCTTAGTCCTGGGAGTTATTCATGAGACCACCCCTAATCTCTGTGTATGGGGCCTCCTGTCCCAGTGGTGTGTGAGGAATTACATGGATCACTTCCACTGCTGTTATTGAGGATGTCCACATACATCTCCTCCCAGTGATGGGAGAATGTAATCCATCCATTTTGGGGCTGTTATACCACCTCAGGGTAGAAAAGAGCAGACTGCAAGCCAACCTGCCTGCCTGCCCCTCTCTGTAAACATTGCAGCAGCAGCAGCAGGATGCAAAGAGAGTAGAAGCTCAGATGTGAAAAGCATTTTAGCAATTTTCATGTCTCGGGGGCAGCCCAGCCATGGAAGTTTCTGACACCTGGTCTACACGCTAATTGCAGGTTACGGTTCCAGGCTGCAACTGTTAATGACTGTTGTTAACAATCACTAACAGCTAAAGTAACCTGATTCACTTGGGGAGAGAGCAAGTCCCCAGTGAGCTCCACGGTGGAGGCTCTGCAGATGGGCCCTAGTATCACCAGGGTGGCTGAAAATAATGAACGGGGACAAGGGGAGACTAATTGAAGGAACACATGGAAGGAATAAGCTGAATGTGGCAGGAAGCAAGTGAATGCAGTTCTTCAGGTAGAGCACAGGGCTAAGTCTAAGAAAACCCGTATTCTATCCCGGGCTCTGCCACTGATGTGCTAGGGAGCCAATTCCTATTTATTTCCCTCTATGTCTTTGACAGAAGGCGAGGCAGTACTTTAGAGACTAACTGGTTCAGAGAAGCAACATCTGACAAAGTAGGCTGTCACCTACATGCCTCTCTGAAGCAGTTAGTCTCTAGGGGCATTTATACACATAAGCTGTGTGCAGACGAAATGAGGAGTGTGTGCGCACAACAATTTAAAGCGGGCTAAATGCTTTTGCACAGCTTTAATGGTGTCAGTGTTTGCACACCTTGGAGGCATATTGCCCATTAATTCCAGCAACTGTAGGAAATTTGGCGGTGTAATGCACCTTAAATGACTTGGGGCACAGCAACAAGTTTTAGTTTGCTGCCCCTACAGCCATGGAGCAAAACACCAGGCTCCGTGCAGCTCCACAGTTGTGCAGGAAGCCCTGCAGGCAGCCTGGCAGCAGCCCAGGAGAGCAGGCTCTGCCCAAGAAAAGTGGTGAGCCTGTTTTGTTTTTTCCCCCCTGTCTGGAACCTGCCTGCCTCCCTGAGCTGCGCGGGGGCCCGGTGCTTCCCTCTGCGGCTGTGGTGCCCCCTGGGACTGCCTGAGCTGGGTGCCTGTGAGCAGGTGCCACCTGGCTGGGGGCCCCTGCCACTGCTACAGAGGGAAACAACAGCCCCCACACAGCCCAGGGGCCACTCTGCCCACTGGCAGCTCGCCCTCCTCTCCCCGCTGCCAGAGAGGCAGATAAGTCAGCAGGGTGTGTGCATGACATGGGGGTTTGATCAGCCCTAAATTGAAGTGATGTTTTTAAAAACCCACCACTTCAATTCAGGGCCCCCGTTTCATCTACACATGCCCATACTTTTTTTCCAGTGACACAATGGAGATCTGCTGCTTCAGAGCAGACTTGATTAATCAAGTCTTCTCCACACATGAACTGAGGCGACCTGCAGTATGCCACGTAAGTTGTATAAATGGCAAAATGCACGTCAGCGCACAGAAAATGGTAGCCATGCACTTTGAACCAAAGCACCTCTGCAGTTTTTTAGTTCTAAAGTGCACTGCCACCATTTTCTGCATACTGACGTACATTTTGTTGATTATACAATTGCGTGCATTGCAGCACTGGGCACTTTTCAAAGCACCCGGCACTGCAATGTCTACCTGTGTAAAAATGTCCGGTGCTACCCGGCCCTGCTTTTTGCCTGACTTCTGATTAACATGGCTAGTTACCTCTCCCTTTGCCTTAAACTGTAAGCTCTTTGGGGCAGGGACTACCTATCACTGTTGGGGTCTTCATTGGCCAGTGAACACTGGAATCTTATCTGGTTTTTCCCTACCTGCCCTCATCTACAGAGAAACACTTTTATCACAAGTTGAAAGCAAGTGGAACTAGCTTTAAACCCAAGGTAGTTCCACTGAAAGTTCAGATTAAAGTTTAGCGCTTGCTTTCACTCATGTGCTAATGGTTCTGCAATGTCCTGCACCCAGGTCTCCCTAAAGGGCAGGCAAGTTCTCCCTCAGTTGACTAAGAGTCCTAGAGCATCTCAGCACAGACTATGACGGCATATGCTCTGTGACATACAGAAGTGAATACAGAAATAGGACATGACAACTTCAGTAAAGAGTTTGCTGCTGGAATCCTCATGTTCAGTTTGTACTAACCTCCATACCAATTACCCAGGTTTAACAACCACTCAGTGAAGCTATATCCCCTGAAACTGCACAACAAGCCCTATCAAACTGGAAAAGCAAATAAGTCAGGAAGAATAGCACCTGGGCCATGACCTACAGGCTTGAATAGGAGAATTCCACTGACTTCAGGGGACTTTAAGTCAGCGCCCCCATGTTTTTGATGTCCCAGTCAGCTAGTAGAACTCCTTGACCTGGCATTGGGTGTTGGCTACCAAGGCTGGAGACTTTAACTAAGGTGTGCCAATGCTCCTCCTAAGACCAAAGTTGGAGTTCCTGGCTAAAGGGTTTTGGCCCTCCACTCAGGGTCAGACTGATCACCATATCTGGTGCCAGAAAGAAATTTTAAACCATTGTCAGATTGGTATGGACTGTTTGGGTTGTTGCCTTCCTCTGTAGTGGGGGGTGTGGCTCTCCACCTAGGATCTCTTGAACATATATTGATAACATTTCATAGAAGCAGGGCATTGGCTGCTGTGGTTCCCCTGCTTTACCTGTGGCAGGGTGGCAGGTCTATGTTGTACCAGGACTAACAGTAATCTTACAGAGTTTAGATTATGGTTTGTATGGGATGGTTTGAATAGGAATGATTCTGCCTCAGGCAGGGGGCTGGACTAGATGACCTGTGGAGGTCCCTTCCATCTCTACTTCTCTATGTCTATGACTCACGGGAAGTTCTGTGGGATGGATTTATTGTATAACATGAAACTAATCAGCACATCTAGACAGGTAACATCTAAGAGGCATTTTATCAAATTATAATCTTGTTCCCAATATATAAACTAAACCCCTTGGTCTCAAACAGCTTTGGTTAGCATACCCAATGATTAATTTGCAGGATCAATATCGGAAATTCTTGATCCTTAACTGTTTTGACAGCTATGGGTGTAGAAGCAGATCTAGCATTTCTCCTTGAAGAAAGCATTCTGTTTCTGGATCTTACAAACCTACCAGTGCAGTTTCCTACTTTATGAACCTGTCAAATATGTGGATGAAATGTGCTTACACTCCCCACATCTCCACCCTCCCAACCATGCTGTGCAGGTCTGTAAGTTAACAGAGACTCACTTCAAGTTAATTGTCAGTCATTCCAGGGATACCTGTCAAGCTGTGTGCTCTTCCTGGTCATTGAGTAGCAAGGCAGCTTGGAAGGATTGTGTGAGTAAAGGGCTGGGCTATTTCACTTCGGTCCAGGTTCTGACCCATATCCATCAGGATTGCCTTAATTGAGATACCTGTTTACAGCTGTTTACCATTTTTGTCCTTGTTGTAATCACACCTTAATAAAAAATAAAATGATAAGAAGCAGACTACTGGACTATCTCCTGGAACACTTTTCTTTAAACTATACATATTGAGTTACAGAACACAACACAAATCTTTGTCATATTGAAATTATTGCTAGAGCGGACTGAAATGTTTTGACTGAAAATGTTTCTGTTTGGAAAATGTAGCTTTCTGTAAAATCATATTTTCAACAGGAAAACAGTCCATTGCAATGAAGTTCTGCTAAATCTGTATGGGAAGGTTTGGATAGGGATGATCCTGCTTCAGGCAGGGGGTTGGACTAGATGACTTCTGGAGGGCCCTTCCAACCTGACTTCTTTATGATTCTCTAATTCGGAAGAAGTGTTGGCTACAAATGTCCAACTCGGGATCCTTAAAATTCTAGTTTATTAGGCAGATTGAAACACTGTAATCATAAACCTTGGGGCTGGTCCCCACATACACACATGCACACACAAACACACACACACAGTAGCAGGCTACAGAGTCAGGTATACCTATCCTACAAGCGCTGGAGTCTGTCGTTGAGGCTTCTTTCAGCGTGGTGTTATCTTCCAGAAGGGGGTCGCCAGCTGGTCCTTCTGGCTGGACAGGTCTGGTCAAGTTGGAGATCAAGAGGGCGCCACTGAGGGTCACTTTTCACTGCCTTTTATCTGTCCCTGGCAGACTTTGGTGACTCCCCAGTTTTCAGGTTTGCCCAATCCAGGGGTCATTGACCCTCGTGGGACTTCCCCCTCCCACCCTTGATGGCTACTGGATGGCATCTGTCAGCCCCAGGGGTCGTCTGCATGTACGTGCAGGTTTGATAGTCCGTTGATGAATTTAGAATAGGACTCTGGGAGCGGTTGATCTGGAGATATTCAGCCCAAAAGTTGGTCTCTGGTGTTGATTAACTCAGGCCAGGGCTTCTAGCCTTTGATCAGTGACCTTTAGAAATTTTCTGGTTGTTACATTGTCTTCTATTGAGTTCTTCCCTTGGTTGATCTGCAGCTTCCCAGGTGTTAACTGCTGTGTGCTACCTTGTTACACATTCAATCACTGATTCACTCGCTCTTTCAGGGGCCAGCCTGATACAAGGAAGGGCAGTTTGATTCCTGCCCTTGTTAACATTGTTACAATGTATAACTTACTAAAACACATTTAGTTGAAAGTTGAAAGGTGTGGAGTATAAAATATAAGCTACAAATGCCATGGCACACAAATAGATAAAAATACCAAACTACAAGGGGAGACACAAAATGCACACATACACATTTTAAAACACAATTCCTTATCTTAAAGTGAAAGAAAGAGAAAGGAAGAAAGGTAGAAAAAGAGAAACATATCCAAAGAAGCAAATGCAGGCAAGAGGAAAAGGGGGCTTTCTGCTAACAAAAGAAAGTTAAAAAAAAAAAAAAAAAAACAGTCTAAAACAATAGTTTGAAAACAAAAGAAATGTTCCATTTGAAATGTGGATTCAAGCAATATCTTAGGTATATAGACTTACCATAGGTAAGTCTATATACCTAAGATATTGGTAATGTTGGAAATATTGGAATTCCAAATCTTGGAATTCCATATATTGGAAATTCCATATATTGGTAATGTCACCATAAACTTACCATAGGTAAGTCTATGGTGACATTTCCCACTTGAAATTTTTCCTTTTCAGAAAATAGCTGGTATTTGGAGTTTCCTTAATTATTTAAAGGAAAAGTCTTTTCACAGTATTGATATTTCCCAGGGAAACAGGTAATGAACAGCTTCTGCTTTAACAGCCAGTTCCTCATAAGATCTGGTGCCTCCGAGACAACTCAGAGCACATGGGAACATAAGACTGGAGGGAGCCTCCTGGGCCATTAAGTCTAGCCCTCTAAGTTCACAGGAACTCAGCTGAAGCAATCCCCAAAATGATGGGTATAACTTGGGGAGGAGGGCAGGGTAAGCAGGCACCAGCCCAGGGTGCCAGAATGGTGCCCATACTCCACACAGCAACACCTCCTCTCCCTAGCTCTCCCCCACCTTGCCATTCTGCAGGGTTTGTCCAGGGCTCATGCCCTGCTCTTTATGCTTCTGCCCAAAGCTGCTACTTCATACCCTCAACTACAACTACAAGGGATACAATCTAAAGCACCATAAACATTTTATAGACTGCCATAGCTAAAACCAGAGGAAATGAGAGTACTTCCAGTGTCCTGGCACTGTGATAACAGGGAAACAGTTGATTAATATATGCTCAGAAGATCCTTGGTAAAGGACCATGCCCCATGCTACAGAGGAAGGCAAAAAAATCCTTCCTGACTCCAGCTAGAGCAACTGATGAGACCCTGAACAGAAGTAACCATATCTTTAAGATGCTTCCTAGCTCCTAAGAAATAGCACCATTATTCTATATCTGTATTCTAATTTCTGGAGCTATGGGGAGCCCCAGGCCCTGCACACTAGATCAGGCACCAAATCCAAGCATGAAGGGGGAGGCTGGGGCAGTGCCAGCTGCAAGGCCTAATCATGGCATGCAGGGGTAGCACCAGGCCCCAGAGACCAATACTGGAACACAGGGCCAGAAGGGGCCAAGCACCCAACCCCAGGTCCCAGTCCTAGTGCATGGGGACAGAAGGAGACAGTGCCAGGCCCCATGGATCAATCATAGTCAGAGGACTTGATCCAGCCAGTGACCCCGTCACTCATCTGGCCTGAGGAGCACCACTGGTCTAAACAAAAGACATGCAAGGGGCAATGTACTTTATGTCCCAACATACGGTATCAGATGGGCCATGATTTGGCCACAGTGAGAGAATATGTCTTCCAATTTTTATTGATGATGCATTTCAACTAGTTTGGGAAAAAATAAATAAATAGATGACTAAATAAGTAAAGCAACCAACTAGGAGTATATCGAAGAACATTCAATCCCAGTAAGGTAGGAAAGAACTTTTTATGAATGGTAGAAATGAAGTTAATAATTTCTTCAGCTTCTTGAGTTGCCATTAAAAGAATGAGAATGTTTCAATGCTTCAAGAAGGATCCTTCAAAGATTATTATTATTTAAGTACTAGAACTACCAGTTGAGCCAGCCTCCATTGTACGTCTGCAAAATGGGTTGTAGCATTTGGTTTGCAGGCAAAGGCAAGGTAATGGCAAGCCTCTTCATGCATGGTGATCTCAATTTGTCCTTAGACAATTAATATGGTTACCTCAGTATTTTATATGCCTCTTCACAGTCCTTACTTATGAAACCTGAAGAATACTGCAAATGCTGAAGCACAGCCATTAGGTTATCTAAAGCACATAGGTAGTTGGAAAGTCATTTAAAGATTGAGTGACTTTCACATATATCATTTCTGTGTGCAGATGCAAGCAGGTTTGCATGCAAAAAGCTATATCTATACTAGTTCTGCTACCTCATTAATCAAGACTTGCTGAAACGTTGGCCTTGATGCTTGGCATCTCCCCCAAAGCAAAGCTACTAGTGAGACAGCCAATACAACCATTCCAATAAAATACCTAACAGAGACAGCTCTTTCTCTTCTGGATAGGTTTGCCATGGGTGGTAATCATCAATATTATTAGCCATATTGGGTTTCTCACCAGTACATCTATAAGATTATAATCAAAATTACATCTTCAACCATAGCTAACAACCTTGTCAGTAGTTATCATACCAGTTATTCACCTTACCTCAATTTGGGGCTCTAGGGCCTGATCCAGCACACATTTCAGTCCGTGGAAAAACTCCCAATGGGCTCTTGATCAGAGCCAGATTGAACAATACTAGAAGAAACATCAACATCTGAAGTCAAAAGACATATGAGGAATCTACATCAAACAAACCTGGAACAAAACCGGCCCAGCAACTCACTCTCTGGTGTGAATGACAACAGTGAAGCCAAAGCAGAACACTTTTGAAAATGACTCTTTCTGGGCACTTTCAGATCTCTCCCTTCTCCCCAGGAAAGGTGAGAGACTGGGATCTTTTATGGCCAGCCACCCTTCCATTACCAGGGTATTGAAAGCAAATCTGTCAGACAATCTGTATTTCAAAACTTTCTGCAGAGAGAGCATGTATGTGGCGGGAGATGATAGTACTCCTGAGGCTTTCAGCTCAAGATGTTTACAGCCTATAATGAAAACCACAAGTTTCTTTCTTTACCCCAAATCAGTATACATTCCTGTGACCCACAAGCAAATAGAAGACCAAAGGGAGATTCACAATTATTAATCATTTTACATTTCTGACAGTTTAACGAGCTTTTAGAAGCACCATATTAGCCAGCAAAATACAAATGCTTTTTGTCATCTCCTTTCCACCAAATTAGTGAGAGATTTACATAGGTTTGAAGGTAAAATAGGTACTCAAGCCACTCCAGCATGACTGAAAGCAATTGAATTTCCATACTTTTTCATCTGGATAGGAGTTTCATTTTGTAAAGAAACAAGCAAACATACACACACAAACACAGTTTCTAAGCAAAAAACTGACATGTCATTAGATAGCCTACTAAGGAAGGGGAAAGGGTTATTTCTCTTATGTTCCATTAATCTTCTTGGAAAGCCCAGTCTAGAGGTGATGAGGACCAAAAGGAATAATACTCAACTCTGTGAAGCAGAACACCCAGCCAAGATCTGCTTGCTTCAGACAGATGGCAAATACAGCCAACGTTCTGAAACTACAGCTGTTTGCCTGAGATCCCTTAGATCTGTGTGTGTGATCATTAAAGATTTTCAAATTATCTAATAGAGCAAAGCCTCCTGGAGATTTGGCTCTCCAAACTTGTGTTTTCTTTTCAAAGGACCACATTAAACTTACCCAGAATGCAGTCAAAAGAAAACAGCCCTCGATACTTTTCTATTTAAAAAAGTATTATGCACACACAAACACTCAGAGTGGGCTTAATTTTCTCCTGTGAGTGCAGTCTGCACACACTCCTTTCACAGCACAGGAATAGCTGGGAATTTCTTCACATCAATGAGCTTGGAGGCAGAGCAGTCACTGCCCACTTGTGACCAGGCCATCTCCAGGGTGTCTGCATTTATTTCCTTCATAAAAGGGCTACACGCCTAGCCAGATAGATGTCTCTTTACATATTGGGTACAAATACCAACATGTCAGTCGTTCATATGGATACTGCATTTGCAGTGCATGCACAAATTAGATATTTGCAAATTGTGTGCATGCCCTTAACAACCTTGCCCACTTTGAAAGGTATTTAGCATGGTTTGGGAGATAGTTTTGTCCATGCTCCTCTCTGATCTTCACTGGCACTTCCTTCTTGCCCTTAGTGCCTCCCTCTGCCGGTTCTTCCCTTGTGAAATGGTTCCATCCAGATCCTGATACTAGTACTCCATGCTGATTATCTCAAAGACACTACAATGATAGTGAAGGATGCAACAAGCCTTCCCTCTATACTTTCAGGAGATACGCAACCTTTCCAAGCTTGAGAACATAGGACCAAGCTCAGTTCCCAAGCTTGTATCTCCATACTGTCTTGCTCTGAGCTACCATTATATGGCTTGGTCAGCCTGCACTTCCATGCTGTGAGGCAGTTTAAATTCACAGACTCTCAACTGGACAAGCACCTAGCTTGGGTCATCTGACCCCAGAGCTCTTTCCTGCCCATGGCAGAGGGTCAGACTTGTTAACCTGCTGAGGTCCCTTCTAACCCTAACACCTATGAATCTATGAAACTGTGCATTACTCCAGGTAAGTTGCATATCCTCAAACCTTACCTCACCAATGCTGAGCTTGATGACATCACAAATGGAAAGTGCCTATGTACAGCCAAAATTTGTCAATTTTTTCTGAATGCAACAACTTGGCATCATAAAGTTCTATCAAAAAATGGAATTCTCAAGCCCTTCTGATGTGACTGAAAGCAACCAAACTTACTTCCTTCTCAGGCTGGATGGGAATTTCATTTTGTAAAGAAATAAGCAAACAAGTTTATATATAACTATATAATAAAACACACACACACATTTGTATTATTTAATTAAAATAAAATGTTTTGGGCAATGTGCCAGGTCAGTTTTGATGATTTTCAATATCCAAAAAGTTTCATTTCAAATGTTCCCATTTGACTTACTTTGCTTTGACTTATGCCATGTTAATAATTTAACCTAATTAATATTATCAATCAAAAGGTTTTTGAATGAAATATTTAAATGGTCCTGAATCATTTTTTGGAAGGAATTTATCAGGACATTTTTTAATATTGGATTTTCATTCCAAGTCAAAACATTTTTCCCCCAAAATATTTTATTTTCTATGGAATAGAATTTGACCAGTTTCTTATACTGCCATCTATTCCTGGTTGCTATTTGTTCGCATTTCCTGGAAAAGAAGAGCTAAAGACAATAAAGGTATTTGGGGTATATTTTGTAGTGGGTTGAGACTCAGTGCTGCTTCTTGGAAACAACTTATGCCCAGAAAATTGACCTTAAAAAAGCCTGTACTAAGAATGCAAATATAATTTAAAATGTCTTATTACTTGTTTGTGTCCACATTAGATGTTAGGAGTTATATGTACTCAGATCACAGGCCCAAGGTTTACAGAGAGAAGCTGCACTTGAAAAAGAAATGAGAGTCCAGAAACACCCAACTTGTTTGGAGATACAATCAATGGTATATAATTTGCTGTCTCCAGGGTCACTTTCTGAGCGCAAAAGAATAAAGGGGTGTGCTTTCAAAGCACCTTGTGATAGTTTAGCTATGTAATTTCTATTTAGCCACTGGCATCTTCTAGACTGGTAACTAAATAAACGCATAGGAAGATGTATATATAGTATGACCACAGACTACAAAGGCCGAGAGTCAATGACTACCACACAACTAACAACTTAAGCAATGCTTCAGAAAGGAGTTCTTCGTAGGAAAAAGTTCTGTTTGCTTCAAAAAAACAACAGAAAAGCTAACCAAAACAAAAACAAATCATCTTGCAAGATAGACAGAGAGTGGAGAATTGACAAAACTTCTACATGCTCAAAAGGAAAAATCTTTGCTGTGCTGCACAAACCTGCCTATTCTGAAGGCCGTGTGTCCAGAGCCACACTTCCTTAGATAGCCTCTCTCATTCAATGCCTGTGTCTCGTAAACTACAGAACCTTCATCACAGCGACGTGCAAAATAAACTGCTTACATGTAAAGTTTATGAAAATAAAAAAACAAAAATAATCCATCTCGCTCTTTTCCTCGACAAATTATGCTGGAGCACAAACAAAGATATCATTTATGCAAAGAGAATGCAGACTGATGCTGGTTTCACAAAGGAGTGACCGACTCCAGTAAATTAAATGCCCAGGGCCTCAGAAGCTTCATCTGGTCCTAATTTTCAATCGGCAGTAAAATGATATGTTTTTTCACTTTCATTGTAGCTTGTTTTCATCTCATTTATGTTCCAAGACGTCCTGTTTTTTAAGCCCTGATCTGTCACATTAAAAAAATGGACTTGAAAAATGTATCACAGCCGACCTAGTGGCACCGTTAAGGCAGCCGAGCTCTTGGGTTCCAGGCCAGCTGTGGAATGCTGCTCCCCAGGCCAATGGAAATCAGGAGCCAAGGGAGGTAAAAAGTTTGGTCTTTGTGTAGAAGAGCCCTAGCTTCTCTGCTTTTTCACTGTTCCTCTAAACCCTTTCACCAAACTAGGGAGACAAAGGCCTACAGGAGAGAACACAACCTTTTGTGCCCTTTTGGCCGCTGCTGGTTTATGTTGATACTACCAATCCTGACAGGTCCCAGGAGCATGGACATTGTTTCCTAACTTTATATAAAAGAGGCTGAAAGTGCCACTAATGATGATTCATAGTGTGATTTCCTGCTGGCCCCAACCACCACAGTGTGGTGGTCACCCATGCACCCACTTTCCTTGCTATATCCTGTGTCTTGGTCAGGTAACAAAGCACTGTGAACTGCACAGTGTCTCAAATCATAGTGCATAATATGCATTGCATACCAGTGAGCTAAAATCAAACACAGGAGGCATAAGAAAGCAGATGGAGCCAGCTCCTTCCTCCTCCTTAGCTCCTAATTCCTATTCATCTTGCCCCATTTTTTCCCCAATGGTAGCAGCCTTCTCAAGGCCCAGTCCTCTTTCTCTGAGGCCTACAGGTCCTTAAGCTCTGATTAGCTACTACCTGGAAAAGTGTGGGATATGGGATGGGTCCAACTCCTGCACCCAGGGAATTGTCCTGAAGGCTTGTCTGAACCTGCCACAGCATTGGTCACAGGCCGGCACTGCTCTGACACCTGAATGAAAGATGCTACAAAGGGTAACAGCTAGGGTACATCCAGAGGAGATCCCAGGGTCAGAAAAAACCACATCAGAAAAAAGCAGGGCAGCACATGTGGCAACAGCGTGCACTGCCTGAAACTGGAGCCTGGCTGGCCAGAGCCACACTCCAGCTGCTGGCCAGGCTCTAAGTATCTGGATCTCCACTGCTAGAGCCCCAGGAGGGCTCCAGCTGGGGCCAGCCCAAGTGCTGGCCCCAGCCACCTGCACCCCAACTGGGGCAACCTGCTGTGTACCACAGCTGCATTCAGGGACATTCCCTGGGAACAACTAGCAGCAGCACAAATATGTATCTGTCCCTGGCGAATGCACATTCCCACTCACACCCTTAGAGAGGAAAGGTAATAAATAAGCAGGAAGAAATCTGGGATATTAGCTACAATCAAATATTTAGGGCTTAGTTCTGACCATGGGAGTCCCATTTGGGCAATTCCTGATTCTGCTCTGGTATTCTCAGTGCAGAGCTGCATCTCTTTCACAGTCCACAGCTACACCAGACATGAGCTACTTCTGCTCACACATAGCCATGGATTCCACCCACAAACTCTGAGCAGCACCAGGAGACAGGGTTCTCCCCAGCCAACCAAGACAGAAAAGTACTCAGGTCATGCCTGGCTAATAGCTGCCAAATGTCACCATCAGCCAGATCTCAGCTTAAATTCAACCAGTCTACCTATGAGGGCAGAGTGCTGGAGGATCCTAACAATTCCTTCTGGCCTCACGCAAGGGAATGGAAAGGAACTCAGTGAGGTTCTTTTTCTTCCCTTGCCCAACTGCAGCTATGTAGTGGACACAGGCACCTGATCAGTGAGCAATAGCAGGCCCGGGACAAGGAGTACTGAACAGCAGATTTAATGGTAAACTACATCATATTCAAGGTGTTCTTTGGATAAAGATTATATTTCAACTGGGTCAAGTGAAGGCAATGTCTTTGCAGCACAAAGTAAAGGCATTGCTAAATTGTAAGTGTGCAAATGCATCTTGAGAGTTTGAGGATAAACCTCAGAACTTATCCACAAACTCTAGATGTTTATTCCTGAACAGTCAGTCGAATGGAGAACTTTTGGAAGAAAGAACTGAATGCTGTGTTTCCCTGCTTCACATTCCAGATGAACAATAAAATGTAACAAAAATAGGTGGTTTATTTTACCCTAATAAAATTAATAAGTCTAACTTCACATCCTGTGGCCTGAAAAAGTAAATTCTTAATGGATTAGCTTACAGATGAATCCATTGGCAGTGCTCTTTTAACCTCTCTCTCCATTGCTTCCTCCCTGACTCTGTGTTTGCAATGCCTGTCTCTCTTCTGGACTTCTACTGCCAGTGCCTTTCCTCCATCCTGACTGTCTCCGTTTCTTACTAATTCTTGTTCTTTGCTCCCAGAAACACCTCCCTCTCTTTCTACGGCTCCTCAGGACAAGTGGTCGGCTGGCATAACTCAGAGGGAGCTTTGCTGATGTCATTGGAGCAGTGCCAATTCACGTCACCAGAGTCTTTGGTCTCTGTGCCTTGCTCTGCTTCTGACATTCACTCAGTCCACCCCTTACTGTCTTCTCAAGTCCATCTCTCTCTGCCTCTGCCCTTCCCCCCCATAATTACATTCCAGGACATACGTTTTGCTCACTCACTGTTGGGCTTGATCCTGCGCTAACTGAAGCATCACTCACATCTATACCATTTCGGTTACAAGATCCCAAGCTGATTAGCTAGCAGAGCACAAGGGAGGGATCAAGTGCTGGGCACAATGTGGTAAACTTTTTCTTTCATAAATATCTTTTAATCAACCACAAGAGACTGAAGAGAAAATAAAGGAATGTAAAAACAGCAAAAGGCAAATCCGCCCAAGGGATCCACTGAGGACACTGTTACTTCCAAAGGATTCACTCCATCCAATGCTGAGATTTTCCAATGAGCCAAAGTTGGGCAGTTAATTCATTTAGGTGCCTTTGAAAGTAATCATCCTAACTCTTCGTGGGCTAGCTCCATCCCATGCTATTTTAGCTTCTGCTGCTGTAAGTAATCTGTGATTAAAATGAATGGCCAAAGAGGGGCAAATCATATTGACATTCACATTCTTAGTTCTGTGCATCTGTATGTATAAGACAAAGTCATAGAGGTGTGTTTTCAAGGCTTCTTGGCATCAAGGGATCTAAAAGCTCTGAATAAGTAAAAAATAAAAAGAAAGATGGCTTCATTTTCCATGGTAAAAAGATTAAATAGTTTAGAACAGGGGTCAGCAACCCCCAGCACGCATGCTAGTGCATGGCACATGAAGCCATTTTGCTTGGCATGCTACAACTAGCCTGGGCTCTCGGCAGGCCCCTGCCATCACCCACGGAGCCTGGGCTGCTCACAGCAGGCAGCAGTGCAGCTGCAAGCAGCTGCACTGAGGTCTGTATACCTCCAACCCAGCTTGTTAGTGGCAGCGGGTGCAAGCACGCCTCAGGGTGGATGGAAGAGAAGGAGCCAGGGCTGCGCTGCCACAACAAGGACTGGGCCCCTCACGGCTCCCCCACAATCTGCCCCGGCATACCAACGTCTTACAAGTCAAGGCTGCAAGGTTTTATGGCCCAAAAATGTGGCCGACCCCCGACTTAGAAATACCTGATGAACTAATTCTCATTGGTCAAGACTATCCTGAACGTTGGGAGAGGCACGTCTATTTAAGGTGTTAGCTTTTATGTTTTAAAGAGGAATTTACACAGTGCAGCTTCAGATATGCCATATTCTTCGTCCCTAATATGCAGTCATAGTGGTGGATAAAAGGGGGAGGGGAGGGAAAGAATTCCACAACACGATCATTTGGCAGCTTATATTGTTTTCTTTCAAAGGGCATTACAATACACTTCTCTCACTTGGGGAACTTCAAGAGAAGATAATTATTCTTGTCTGCCTTGTAATATATATTAAAAATGTTCAAATGTGGCTTTCCAGGGAATTCTGCCAAATATTTTTAGGCACCAGACCCAGCTTTACTTAATTTTATATTGCCTTCTTAGTCTATTATAAAATATCCTTCCATGCAATTTGAATTTGGTAGAAAGGCTGAAACATACTCTGTTATATTAGAAACATAGAAATACTCTTTTCCTTGAAATGAAAATCTTCAACTCCTAATGTGACAGCTGTTCAAACGTACAGCAATTAAAGTGTCTCCACCAACCTTAATACACAGCAACTGGCTCTGACCACTACAACAAAATAAACACAAATACACAACTGCCTTCTAGGAAAAGCAATGTACCAAGAGCAGAACGTAATTTTGCACACACAATTATGTGTTATTACCACATTATTAGTAGAGTAACGGTAGCACCCCAAAAACCCAACCAAGATCAGGTCTCTGTTATGGTAGGCATTATAGAAAACACACTGTAAAAGAGAATAGGAATTTTTGCCACCACCTCAAAAAGGCAGAAGAATTGAGCCCACAGAAGAAGATCATCACCTCTACCTCAAAAATTAGAGACCAGAACTATCTTTAATGATTATTAAACATGTTTCTTTCTGTGATGCCAAAAGACCAGCCAAGAATAGGGCACTATTGTGTAAGGCACTGGGCAGACAACATTTATAGACAGTATGTGTGTGCTCCAACCAGCTCACAGTCTTAAACAGACAAGATTAACACAGGATATGGGAAAGGATATAATATACAAGGAACAATGATGGCAGCAAAATCATTTTATTCCACAGTTACAATGAGGGGTGAAAGAGGATAGGAGAGGGAAAGATAATGAAGTAAAATGAAGGAGACAAGGCAAAGGGAAAGGCAGTGAATCTAAGGTGGAGAGACTGTTAGGCCCATAAGCACTACCCCAATACAAATAAATAACAAAGAGTTTAGATAAAGGGTGAAAAACAAAGAGTACCTGTACATGAGCCAGGAGGCTGCTCTGATGTGCAGTAACTACAGCGTGTCAGAGCAGTCTCAATTAATTGAGTCTGCTGGAGTATAATTACCACGCTCCGGCCAGCCTCTGCATCTCATGTATCAGTATCCCTGCACTTCAAAATGGCAGCAAGGGAGCTTTAACTAAAGCTTGTTTGATGAGCTTTAGATAAAGTGCCCTTGCCACCATTTTGAATAGCAGGGACACTGATGCATGAGATGCTTCTGGTGCTTTAATTAGAGAGACTCTTGGAGGCACTCTAATTAAAGTGTCCCACCCCTGGAGCATGTATAAAAATGCCCAAAGCCACACAATGGACTAGCTGCAGAGGCAGAAACAAAACTCTTGCCTTCAGATGCCCAACCTAGTACCCTATGTACTCAACCCTGACTCTTCTGTAACATGTTGGTGTGAAATACAGTGCCACTCTACTGACATAGACAGACTGAGTCGTGATGTACACTCCCAAGAGTAAGTGCAGAACAAAACTTGAGCTTTCCCTTGCAGTGCATTTTCTGGACTTTTTTTTTTAAGAGCTAACATCAGAAACTGTAGACAAGTAGCACAAAAGTCCATGTGAAATGCTGTATTTGTGCAAGTGTTTACTTTGGCCTCTTAAAATAGGCTGATGTCCAATTCTTGTGCTCAGCCCCACCTTAGTTATATTTGTCCTGTCATGTAGAACAAACTTGGAGTTACATTTAAATGTGAAACAGTTTGAAACTATATTAATGCTATCCCTTTATCATCACCACACACATTAACTCCCTTCACAATTGACGCACTGGTTGATTGTTTGACATTGCTGGTTATAATGGGTAGATTTCATAGAGTAGCAACATTGTTTTACTTTTCTTAGCTTTCCTTGATAATCAAAAGGAAGTAAGCCCAGACAGCCTGTTGAAAGCTGGAACAGCTGAGTGGACTCCTCCTCCATCTTCCCTCTCATGTTTTCATCTTTTATGGTGGCAGGCTGCTCTGAGCCAGGCTCTGACTAGAATTTCTTATATCCTTCAGTTACTTGGCTGTTCTTTCCCCATAGATATTCCAAGATCAAATTAAAGTCAAGGCTGGCTGAGCCAAATGTATGAATCTAAGACTTTAATCTAGCAGGAATGACACTAGATGGTCAATGTTTTTATCAAGACAAACTGTGGACTGAATCTGCAAGTTAGAGAGAACTTCCACTGAAAACAGTTGAGTTTTATTGGTATAAGCCTTGTCAAGACCAGACTCCATCAGCAGCGTGCCCACGAAGAAGTGTAGTAGCCGAGTAAAAGTGCTGCCTGTGACATTTTTCCCGTTGAATTACAGCTGCATGTGCCATTCATATCCAGGATGAAAGTAAACTGTACAAAGGCAAGGAACTGACTTAGGGCCTTGTTACACCATACGCTATGAGCCATGCAAATGTAGGCTGGATTAGTGCTAGTTTGGAGTTTGAAGCAGTGCCACCCTTACTGCAGAAACCTTATCTGGCTGTCTGCCACCTGCACAACTGTGAATTACCACTAAAGGCCTGGTGAGTAGCGGCAGGACTAGGAGCTGTATCTGTGAGTTGCCACTAGAGGGGTGGTGAGCCAGGACAGGCTTCTATCCCTGCTCTACATGAGATGGTGTGAGGGATTCTGGGATACTGGATGACTTCAACTTGGGCAGAACATCTGTGGGGAGTGGCCACACCTTATTGGAACAGGACCTGGGTAGTGCAGATCAGAGACAAGACTGCTCTGGAGTGGCATAACTTTGAGCTGCACAACGAGCACTTAAAACCACTTTATGGTGTTAATGTGTGAACAGCCTAGGGGTTACCTAGGAGCTGCTTAAAATTAATGTGTAACAAGGCCCTTACATTGAAGCCAGGGGTGGACCATTTCAGCCTTCAGTACTGCACCTTCACCTCAATTTGCTTCAGTATAAGAGCATAATAATCAGAATAAATAAATCAATCTCTGAACCTAATCTGACAGTACTAAGGTAGGGCAAACTTCCTGATTTCAGGCTGGGTTATGTCTCCATTAAGAAAGAAGGGTTTTGCCCTGTATGTTTACAGCCAGTAAATGAAACAGACAATGCTGTACCATCATTTTCAATAGACGGGGACTCCAAGGGTTATAATCATAGAAAATTAGGGTTGGAAGGGACCTCAGGAGGTCATCTAGTCCAACCCCCTGCTCAAGGCAGGATCATCCCCAACTAGATCATCCCAGCCAAGGCTTCGTTGAGCCAGGCCTTAGAAACCTCCGAGTATGGAGAGTCCACCACCTCTGTTGGTAACCTGTTCCAGTGCATTACTACCCTCCTAATGAGAAAGTTTTTCCTAATATCTGACCTAAATTTCCCTTGCTGCAGCTTGAGACCATTGCCCTTGCTCTGTCATCTGCCAGGACTAAGAACAGCTTAGCTTCATCCTCTTTGCAACCACCCTTCAGGCAGTTGAATGCTGCTTCTAAATCCTCTCTCACTCTTCTCTTCTCTAGACTAAATAAGTCCTCAGCCTCTCCTCATAAGTCATGTGCCTCATCCCACTAACCATTTTCCTTGCCTTCCACTGGACTCTTTCCAATTTGTCTACATCCTTTCTGTGGTAGAGGGCTCAAAACTGGACATGATATTCAGAGATGTGGCCTCACCAGTGCCAAATAGAGGGGAAGAATCACTTCCCTTGACCTGCTGGCAACGTTCCTACTGATGCAGCCCAGTATGCTGTTAGCCTTTTTGGCAACAAGGCACACTGCTGGCTCATATTTAGCTTATTGTCCCCTGTAGCCCCCGGGTCCTTTTCTGCAGAGCTGCAGCTTAGCAGGCACTCCTCAGCTTATATTGGTGCAACCTGTACCAGTTCTTAGGAAAACATGAACACCTAAATGACTCATAGCAAGAATATGAATAATTGCTGTACCCAGGAGAGAGGGGTGTTGACTTTTGCCAATATAACTTGATCTTAGCATATGTCACTGGTCAGTGTTGCTGAGGGCTTAAACAGTTCAATACATGTTCCAAACCTAAATCTTAAACAAGCATCCCCAAAAGCATTTTTAAAGAGCTACAGAAGGAATGGCAAACCAGTGTTTTCCAGTTTGAAGCACTGGCTCTCTAGAGAAACCTTTTGTTAAGAGACAGGAAGTTTAGTTTGGTGCCCGGTATATACAGTTTGCCTACCACATTATTTTGGGCTATTTTCATTCCTCACACAGTCAAGAGGAAATGCTAAGAACATTTCATTGCTTTTCTTTGTTAGATGAACAGCAAAGGTTGCAGTTTAGTGACCACTGAATTGCTTTGCTTTTTTGATATCCAATTTCACTTCACATAGATTTGGTGAATGATAAAATAGTTTTTTTTTATAAAAATGGATTGTTTCTGTTCCCTTCAGTTTAAGTCCCTTGTCTTTCATTATTTTACAGAAAAGAAAAAAAACCTTAAACATAGAACAAAAAAAAGGGAAGCTGATACTCCACCTCTTTTCCTCCTTAGCTAAACTTTTGAGGCTTGAAATTATTAAGAGGCACATAAATGGCAACCTCCCTCTACAGACTTCTTGAAACTCTTCAGTGGGACTATTTCGTCAAACAGCTATCAGAGAGCTATGTCATTGTCTCATTATCATTAACCAACATGGTTTTTACTTGGCACAGCACACATTTTAACCACTTTGACACTGCATCTTATTTACTGGATGTTGGGGATTCTGGTGTCTGTATAACGTGGTCCTGTACAGCTGAGATAACAAAGCAAAGGGCTGGAATGCATTGACATTCATTTGCTCTTTCAACAATTCTCATGGTTATCCAAAATGTTTTTGTACTATTTCCCCCCTGTGCTAACAGCAAAAAAATGTATTCCTCACAAAAGGATTGGTTTTTAAAAAAATGCTAAGCATGTCGACATTTATTAGAAACAGTTTTCATTCCTCATTAATCTGAAGGCGAAGTATTCCTGATTTACAATGAGAAACTCATCCGACATCCATCAGCAGCATAGAAAAACAGAGTCTGAGAATTAAAAAATGGGTGATGCCTTTTTGGCAGCAGCTTGCCATGTCCTGCCAATGGCATAACCTGTCCAACTGGATGGGAGACAACCCTACTCTTTCTGTGTGTTCTGCATGCTTTACTATGTGTGTCCCGCAGACTGTGCACTAACCTACATTTATTTTTATATTACAGAATCAGCAAGTACATATCAGATCAGGACTTTGGGGACTTCAATGATTGCTTAACCACAGTCAGTCATTCAGACTCTTAGTCACTCAAGTGATGAGCATTGTAAAAACAGGTAACTTTGTTAGGGCTATTCATGCATACATATGTACACATCTGCATGCATAGACAGATATAACCCTAGGGCCTGATGGAAACACTCCAGCTGACTCTAGTGAGTTTTGGGTTTTGGATCAGACCCAAGGTTAGTATGCCATATGCATTGGCCAATCTTTTAAACTGCTAAAACTGACTTAACTATGGACTCCTCCATTCTGTGTCACTGGTTTACCCTCAGTGTAATTTCCTTGTCTTTAATGGTATAGACAGCCAGCCTAAGTGAACAGAGAATTAAGCTGACCCATTATTTATGGTTCTTAAGTAGCTTTTGTTTCCAGGTTACACCCTTTTGCTTACAATGCTTGTGCTTCTGCCTTTGCAAGAAGCTCTGAGGTTCGGATCCAATTAAGTCAACATGACTATTTCCAGGGATTTCTTGTGGAGGAAAAGGAGACGTCTATGGAGAGGATATTACAACATCATACAGCAAAGGCAAAATGGTGTTAATGAAAGTTAATGGAAGACAGCAGGAGCTTTTGCTCAACTTGGGGAATCTTTTTTAAAAGTTCTAAAGGTTTAGCAAGGCATTTGAAAAGATTGAAACATTTCTGACAACAGCTTTCTTCTTCCCCCTTCCCAGTTTTTCGTTAAAAAAAAAAATATTGCTCGGGTAGGACTATAGATGTGTTTTGCAAACTAAATAGGTTTGTTTACATGGAGTAGCCTCAGAGAAAGTGAGATGCAAATATGCCGCTGCCACCCACACATCCTTTGCTGTATGCACAAGAGCCTCAGGGTGAATTACCTAGCAAGGTTTCTTGGGCTTTGCTCACTTTCTCTTCTTTCAAGGTTCCCTCCCTTGCAGATGTGCTGGAGTCACATTTCTCTCAGCCTTTAGGGCTGCACCTGTTTTCTTACTTGCTCTGCTGCCATTGGTCATCTCTCTCCTGGCAGCCTCCTGTCACACCCTGCTCTGCTCCACACCTTGCCTGCCCACACACAGCCACTGAATGAGCATTTACAGTCATTGCTTTCATAATATTTTTCCCACAATGGAATTTCTTCATCCACTAAGGCTGGATTTAGCATTATCTCAGGGCTAACAACTGGAGTCCTGTCTCACTCCACACCACCATTTGTAAGAAATGGAGCACTTGCCCAGGAAAGAATAGTACAAATCCATCTACAAATGAAGAGCAGTGGGTAGGACTCAAGCTTAGCAGTTGGGAGAGCCAGGTTTAGTCCCAAGGTCTTCCACGGGCTCCTTTCCAAAGTAAGTGTCTCTGTGCCTCCATTCACCATCTGCAGAGTGAGGATTGCAACACTCTCCTCAATCACAGGTGTGTTGTGAGGGTAAACACAGCAAAGCTTTTGAGGTACTCGGGTCCAAACACATACCCGAGAGAGACAGACATAATGCCAAAGAATCTATATATAACAATTCCCAGAAGTTACTCCTATCCTTAAGGAATATTGTAGATCTATGATATTTGCTTCAAAAGCAGAAACTGGGTAAAATGCTGCTCTCCAGGGTGTCAGCGAATATCTGGAGTCAATGGAGGCACAACAGATGTCACGAAGAACAATAACCATCAACATGAGGCACAGAGATTTGCCCAAGGTCCTACAGCAGATGTGTGCAAGAGCCAGCAGTAGAATCCAGATCCTCCGGGCCACTAGAACAAGCTGCTTCTCCTCAGGCTGCACTGATAATTCTGCTTCCTCTGTTGTCTAGCTGCAGAAACCATTTCTGTAGAGGTTATTTTGTTAATGCAAAAATCTTGCAAGCTCTGGACATTTTAACAGCATTGTAGGTGCCTGATTGGCTTTTTTAAACAAATTTGAAGAATTAACTTTCTTGGGCTATGCCTACTGTGCAATGAAAAAATCATGGTTGATGCATGTGTAAGCATTCCCAAGCCAGGTTTAATCTAGCTAGTGGGGTTACTAACAGGAATGCGCCATGGCAGTACAGGCCTTAGTCACCCATGTACCTTGTGTCCTAAGGTCAACCTGTAGAACCTGTACCTTCACCATTCTTAGTAATCATGAGAGCTCGCAGATGACTCCACATGCTAAAATCACACCTCCAACAGCAATATAGTTGTTGTGTTACTCTCCTTTGAAAATCTCAAGATCTATTTTCAAGCACTTCTAATTTTCCAAAGATAGAGATCAGGACAACTTTCACTTTCAGACAGCAGCATTGACAGACAGTCTTCCCTGACTCATTTTTTTTTTTATACTGTTTACCTTCCCTCCTAAATCAACGGATGACTTGAAAATGACAATGACACACTAACAGACAACCCTGGGTTACACTTGTCATTCAGTAGAGAGGCAACCGTCGCTCCTCTGGATCATGGTGTACGCCTAAGAGTTCTAGTCAGGTGCCCAATGAATCCACTTGTCCGGAGTCCTGCAGCCATCACACTAAGACCTTTGACATGTGTGCCTAGGCAAGCGTATGGAGGAGCGGAGGCTGCCCAAGACCTACAACCCCTGCTTTAGACCATTGAGACAGAATCCAAAGCCCAGACTAAGTCCAGTCATTCAGTGCCCTACTGGTTGTAGCTTCTGCTAAAGAGCAACAGATAAGAACTGTTGCTGACTGCCTAATGCTTCAGCAAGGGTGTGTTTCTGTCAGGGTAAAGTCCCTTAGCCTTTCTCCAACCAAGAAGTACCCACAAGGCAATGACGGCTAGGGCTTTGAGGAGTCCTATACTCACCTTACTCTGGAGGTTAGAACATTGTGGTATTTTATAGATGCTACCCTGCCACAAGTAGCCCTGCCACATTGCCACCAGGCCCTCAAGTCAGATGGAGTTTACGGTCATAACCAGGACCTCCTCATTCATTAATATCAGTATTAACAGAGCCATAGGCCACGGAACAGGGTGAGTCACCCAGGCCATGGCCTGACCAACTTTTAGCACATTAATTTATATAACCCACAAATGCACAATTGTCATTCCGATTAAAACTGTCTAGCTATTGTTTTAACTGCATAGTTAGCTAAATTAACATGCTAAAAGTTGGTCAGGCCATGGCCCGGGTGACCCACCCCACTCCGTAGCCTATGAACAGAGCAGCATATACCAGTAATACATGATAATTGACAACATGTAAATGCTTAAGATTAAAGCTAGGTGAAATGTTTGTGATGAACAGTAAGTTCAGCAAAAGAAAATGGAATTTTAGGAGACCAAAAGCCTTCACAAATGTGCACTGAATTTAACAAAAATACTTTCAGGTGTAATACATGGCAGTGGGGGAAAAGATTTTGAAAATGTAGAAACACTTCAATTTGACTTTTTTAAAACTAAACTTCTGGACTTTTCATTTCAAAACAGCATTTTTTATGTTGACCTAAATTTAAAAAATAAATAAAATAAAAGAGGGGGAGTTAAACAACCCTAAAAAATCCCAACACTTTTTGAGTTGAATTAAATGTCCTGGACTGACCCCATATCAACATGGGGGGGGAGGGGGGTTCTCATTTTGCTGTGAAGCCTGGAAAACTTCTTTTTGGGTTCCTCCTGAATTGAGTCATTTTTCCAGGTTTTGGTTCATTTACCAAACTAAAAATTATTTTCCATGCTCTGCTTAAAATACCCTATGGCATTTCTTGTAACCAGAGCCAGCCTTAGGGGAAATGGTGCCCTGGATGAACTTGTATTTTCATGCCCCTTGGCTCCCCACCCAGCACCTCCCTCCCCCATACCTCAGCACTGCTACTGTAGGCAGAGAAGAGCAGGTAGGGGTGCAGGACTAGAGTAGGTGCCACCCTGTCCATACTGCTCAGCCTGACTCCTCCCGAGCAGCAGCCTCAGGGACACCAACTCCCAAGCCACTGGCAAACAGCACCACCTCTGCCCCACATTGCCCCCCCAGCAAACTGCCAGGGCAGGCTGAGCCCAGGTGACTGCTGTGGCAGGGCAGAGACATGTTCTGCCACCACCTGAGCCCAGCACAGGGTGGGGTTAGGGGTGCCCAGGCAGAGAGAAGCAAGGGGAAGACTGGAGCAGAGCAGGACATTTGCCTGGTCCATGCTCCAGGGCAAGTCACACCAGCCTGCACACTCAGGGCAGAGTGGAGTGGAGTGGAGCCAGAGGCTGGGAACGTAAAGTTTGTTCAAGGAATAGCAGAAAGTTGGGAGTCAATCAGGAGGTGACAGAGCTGGGCCCAGACTACCCCATGCACCCCTCCCCATGGTGCACCACATGTGCTGGGATCTTGGGGCAATGTGGGGGCAGGGGTGCTGCCCCACCTGGCTGAGCCAGGGATGTATGGGGTACTCCATGGTGGCAGCTAGGCTGGGCTGGGCTGGACCACTCTTCCTGCCTGGAGTGAGGCAGGGCATTAGCATGTTTTGTGCCCCCCTGAGCACAGCACCCTGGGCTGTCACCCATGTCACCCACCTAAGGCCAGCTCTGTTTGTAAGACATCATGATCAATGCTACCACCAGCTACATGTCCATAGGAAGTGACAGCATAGCTACATTAGATTACTGTGAGTGACAGATTTAAATGAAGAAAATTATTATTTCCTGATAAAACAGGCCTTTAGGTTCCCCTCTGCATGACACAGCAAAGGGAAGCAACACTTGTCTTAATTCTGAGGAAGTGGGACAGGCAGCTGTGCTGAAGGGAAACAGCTATGTCAGATACCACCTCTCTACATAACCCCTAGAGCAGTGGTTTTCAACCTGTGGGCCATGGATGCATCAGGGTCCACAGACTACGTCTGAGAGGTACACAAAAATTACTATGAAGCACACTTACAATTCAAGGGTGTCCACACCTCTATTAAATTTTTTTTAGGAGTCTGCAAATGAAAGAATATTGAAAACCATTGCCCTTACATACCTCCTGTGCAAGACTGTATAGCCCATAATATACACAGAAAGAGGAAGTGGTCAAGGGAAGGAAACCAAAGTCAGAACAGAACCAAGCATAGAAACCACCATCTAATCACAACACACGGTCTCTCCTACCACTTCAGTCAAGTACCTGAGAGTATCACTTATTCGCAGCCTTTCATCTTCTGTCAGTATAACCAGTGACCTAACCACAGCGTCCACATTCTGATAACTCACCACATTCTCAATAGTTCTCCTTTTTTCTGCCATGGGGTGATCTTTCATTATTTATCATGAAGAGCTTGCAGTTTGTTTTATATGCCCACACTGCTTTAAACAATCAACATTGTCTCACTGCATCTAGTGGGGAAAAAACAGTTGTGTTTATCACTTTCTTTGATTGTGGTTGTGTGAGAGAGAGGAGAAGGGATCCATTTCACCACTGAAATACCTGTTAACAAAACCCAAACATTCCACAAGCTCATTTGCAAAAATCAGAGCAACCCAGGATGTGGGAAAAAGACTGGATCTCTCAAATGCTGAAGTGCTGGAATTTCTCGATGAATATTTAATCTAATCTATATTCATACATACTTATGTAATTTGGGCTAATCTGCATAACCTCCAAATAGCAGGGATATTTTTGTGCAATGCACTGGAGATGGTGAATTAACACTTTGTCTCTTCCACGGTAAGGCCAGATAAAGATGGGATTGAGGGGAGAGGGAATGTGTCAAGAGAGCTCACCCAGACCTGATACTCACCTGAAAACTATAAACTGCTTCTTCCTCCCTAAGATTTTCTGGTAGTGTTAGAGTATTGTTGTAGCTATGATGATCCAGGAATTATATGAGAGGCAAAGAACTTTTGGGTGATATCTTTTATTGGACCAATGGTATAGCTGGGATAAAATTAGACAAGTTTTCAAATGCAAAGTACACTTCTTCAAAGTCTCTGGGTAGTGGATTTTCCATTGTGAGCAGCAGAATTCAGTATCTTCTATGTTATAGCAGTGTTAGAGTGATGCTGTAGCCATGATGGTTCAGGAATTATGTGACAAGCTATGTTGGTTCCAACTCAGAAATAATTTCAAGACACAACACACACACACGCATAGATATTGATACAAAAGTGCAGTTATTGTTTGCAAAAAGAAACATCAGACAACTAATGAAAGGTATAATACTTATCATTATTCCCTGAAATTAAAAGCCCTCTGGGCAGTCATTATGGATTAGATTTACTCCCACGCAGAAGATCCACACAAATTCCTGTGCACAGTCACTTAAATTCTTCTTTACCTGAGTACTTTTCACCCTATATGAATAAAAGGCAAAGTGGTATGAGCTTTGTAGGGAACCACTGGCTCATGATTAAGGCCAGGTGCATTAGGATTTTGTACTATCTTGTGTCTATCTAGAGCCCATTTGTGTGGCAATTAATCTGCTTCAGAAATGTATAACAAGTGAAGAAGAATTTGAGCGAGGTGAGCACAGCAATGTAACACTGCCAGAACTCACAACATCCGCTCGACTTAATTCTGTACATACCATAACATGTCTCAACCATGCCACAAAATGATTTCCTCTGTGATGTGAAAATCTGCCAGGCGTCACCGGATTCCATGACTGACGTCAATGTGACAATCCGTGTGAATGAAGATTACTCATGTGAACAAGGAATTGAGCCCTTAGTCAATGCAAGCTTCTAGACACATTGCTGATGCAAGACACAGTACAGAAGTCTAGCCATTACAGAGTCAGCAGTCGCCAACTGTTACCACACAGTGGTAATCTCCAATATTTCAATTGTTTTCCTGCTCACAAAATTGGGAAGAATGGTACTGTTTTCAATGCCACTGAGTGATAGCTGTCATGAAATGTTAGCTTTTTGAAGATGATAATTGAACTGTATCTTGTACCCATCATTGCATCCATAAGTTTGAACCAACCACTTCGGTGCACAATGACATTTGAAACAGCCATCACAGATGTAGGGAGGATACAGAGGGCAATTAGACTGCTTTCTTGAATAAGGATTGTGCACATAGAGTGGGTTGGGGGTTTGGGGGGGGCACCACCACTCAGAAGTTGAACAGCCCTGTTTTAATTCTTTTGAGGTAAGTCTGGGCCCAAACCAAGATCCCTTGTACTAAGCACAAATTAACAAGATAAAATAATGCAAATAAAGACTTTTCCTTGTCATACAAGGATTACAGTCCACAGCAATGTCAAGACAAGACAGACGGAGAAAGCTTTTATTCTCATGTTACATATGGGAAAAATGAGACAGAAAAATCAAGTCACCAAGGTCAGACAGAAAGTTTGTAACAATGCCAAGAACCAATTGCAGATCCCAGTCAGGTCCTCAATCCTGCAGACCGACCTTCTGGTCTGTGTTCAAACTTCCTAATTCCATCCTTTAAAGTAGCTTCATAAGTTGACATTTTTGTGCTGTCTTTTTAGGATCATGCCTTTAAAAATATTTCACCCTGGTCTTGATGTTATTTGATGCTTTTACTTTAGACATGATCTGATGCTACTGGGTTCACCATGTCAAATTACACAATGAAATCTGAGCATCCTCATTAACCGTCAAAAAAGGAGATGAGAATATTTCATATGTCATCTATTTATTTGTCCACTGGCTTTTATAGTGGCTCTCAGTTGTAACTAGATCCTTTCCCTAATATATACATGAATTTTACTATTCAGGCTCCAGCAAGTGATCATAGTAAAGGAATACTAATTGCTGAACTGAGACTGCCCTGCTACCACCAGTAGATAAAGAAAATCCAGAAGTCTTCCACAGAAATGAGCTAACACATCTGCTGCTGAGAAAGAATATAAGGAATGAGGGAAGTTTTACAGGTAACAAGGTTCGGTCCTTGCTACTAGGAACTGGACATTAAACTAGAGCTGAGAAAAAATTATCCACCCATCTGAAGGTCCATCCATGAGAATTCTGATATTTCCACATTTGTTTTCTAACCACATTTCTGATCAGAATGAAAAGTTGGCCTGTTGACTTTTGTTTTCTTTTCTTGAAGAATCAAGTGTTCAAAAAACACTCCATTCAGAAATGGTGAAACTTTTCATTTTGGTTTATGGAACTGACCTAGACTATCCCAAGTGAGTTCAACAGTAAACTGTATTGCCATATGGTGCCACACTTCCTCCGAGGATTGACAGTATGGGAGCCAGATGCCTTCATTCTTTCCTGCAGGATAACTTCCTCTCAGTATGTATGCTGTGATGCACCATGCATTTCACTCATAGGGAGATCCACATTGTAGCAAGCCAAGCACCGCCTGCAGGAGCAGCCCAGCCTAAACTGATGACAAGAGAAGCAGGTAATCAGGTAAGTGACATGGGCCTGGGTACCGCTGGGATTAGGGGGGCGGTCCATTCATCCTCAGGAGGCCTCAAATGCCTCTATACTAATGCCTGCAGCATGGGGAACAAGCAGGGGGAACTAGTCCTCCTGCTAGCCAGCACCAATCCAGATGTAGTGGGGCTCACCGAAATGTGGTGGAACCCAACACATGACTGGGCAGTGAATATCAAGGGCTACAGGCTCTACAGGAAAGATAGGACAGGTAGGAAGGGTGGGGGTGTGGCACTCTATGTCAAGGAGCAACGCGTATCCATAATGTGCATCACTGGGTCAGAGGAGGAGCAAATGGAAGTGCTCTGGGTTAGAGTACAAGGGGGTCGGGGAGAAAGGGACTTAATGGTGGGGGTCTACTACAGACCACCCAACCAAGGAGAAGATCGAGACCAGGAATTCTTACATCAGTTCATGGAGATAGTTAGAGGTCCAAGGATGTGGTCGTCATGGGTGACCTAAACTTGCCAGACATCTGCTGGGAGGAGCAGACAGCCAGGTCTGACCCCTCATGCAGGTTTTTAACTGAAATACAGGACCTCCATCTAACCCAGGAGGTACACAGCCCCACCAGGGGAGATGCCTTGTTGGATTTGGTCCTGGCCATGGGCGACGACCTGGTATGAAGTCTGCGGGTGCTCGACCACCTGGGCGATAGCGATCGTCGTCTGCTGGAATTCACCATCCAGTGCAAGGTGGCGAAAGCCTCCAGCAAGGCAGCAGCCCTCGACTTCAGGAGGGCAGAATTTAATGAGGTAAGAAGACTAGTCGGGGAAGCACTGAGGTCCCAGAGCTGGTGGGAGTTGAGTGTCCAGGAGGAGTGGTCGCTCCTTAAGGAGACGATCCTCCAAGCTCAAAGGGAAGTAATCCCTACAC
>NW_005842422.1:516181-516597 GCF_000455745.1 Alligator sinensis
ATTGTCCCCCCGAGAGCCCTGTGGGTGGCACACCCAGGCCTAGGGTTAATGAGGACCTTGTCAGGGAACTTCTGGAGGGACTAGATGTATTTAAATTCACAGGCCCTGATGATCTCCACCCCAGAGTGCTGAAAGAACTAGCAGGAGTCATTGTGGGACCTCTGACACAGCTCTATGAGCACTCATGGTGCTCAGGCGATGTGCCAGAGGACTGGAAAATGGCCAATGTGGTCCACATCTTCAAAAAAGGGAGGAAGGAGGATCCAGGAAACTATAGGCCCATGAGTCTTACCTCGGTCCTGGGGAAACTTTTCAAAAGAATTATCCTGGCACATGTCCAGGAAGGGCCAGCAGGGGAGGTTATGCTCAGGGGCAACCAGCATGGGTTCATTAGGGGCAGGTCTTGTCAAACCAAC